>NC_091048.1:13197407-13357243 GCF_963966145.1 Tenebrio molitor | reverse complement strand
CTGCAACCTCATTCGTAAAAATGTAAAATATGAAACGGAATTGGGTGACCCCTCTAGTATTTGGCGAAATATTTTTATAACCGATTTTACTTGATTTGTGATTAAAAAATACTCAAAATTCCTTGAAATTATCCCAAAAACAAATAAATAAAAAAGCCGGATTCCGAATCATTCTCCAATTCCCGCAAAGGTACTTTTGGGGAATTTGTGTTCCTCAAAAGTACCTTTACGTGATATGCGTTTTAGGAGTATGTTCAATTGGATTTGATGTTACAGATTATCCTGGCCCTTCTGAGCCTTTTTAAAAAGACCTAATTATTTTGAAGACAAATTTGTCATTAAATTATTACCAATAGGAATCCCGCTGCAACCCCACTCGTAAAAATGTAAAATATGAAACGGAATCGGATGACCCCACTAGTATTTGGCGAAATATTTTTACAACCCATTTTTCTTGATTGATGATTAAAAAATACTCAAAATTCCTTGAAATTCTCCCAGTCACAAACGAATAAGGAAGCCGGATTCCGAATCATTTTTCAATTCCCGCAAAGGTACTTTTGGGGAATTCGTGTTCCTCAAAATTACCTTTACGTGATATTAATTTTAAGGTTATGTTCTATTGGAAATGATGTTACAGACAATGCTGGTTTTTCTGAGCCTTTTTAAAAAGACCTAATTATTTTGAAGACAAGTTTGTCATTAAATTATTATCAATAGGAATCCCACTGCAACCTCATTCGTAAAAATGTAAAATATGAAACGGAATTGGGTGACCCCTCTAGTATTTAGCGAAATATTTTTACAACCGATTTTACTTGATTGGTGATTAAAAAATACTCAAAATTCCTTGAAATTATCCCAAACACAAATAAATAAAAAAGCCGGATTCCGAATCATTCTCCAATTCCCGCAAAGGTACTTTTGGGGAATTCGTGTTCCTCAAAAGTACCTTTACGTGATATGCGTTTTAGGAGTATGTTCAATTGGAAATGATGTTACAGATTATCCTGGCCCTTCTGAGCCTTTTTAAAAAGACCTAATTATTTTGAAGACAAATTTGTCATTAAATTATTACCAATAGGAATCCCGCTGCAACCCCACTCGTAAAAATGTAAAATATGAAACGGAATCGGATGACCCCTCTAGTATTTGGTGAAATATTTTTATAACCGATTTTACTTGATTGGTGATTAAAAAATACTCAAAATTTCTTAAAATTATCCCATTCACAAACGAATAAAAAAGTCGGATTCCGAATCATTCTTCAATTCCCGCAAAGGTACTTTTGGGGAATTCGTGTTCCTCAAAAGTACCTTTACGTGATATCAATTTTAAGGTTATGTTCTATTGGAAATGATGTTACAGACAATGCTGGCCTTTCTGAGCCTTTTTAAAAAGAACTAATTATTTTGAAGACAAAGTTGTCATTCAATGACAATAGGAATCCCGCTGCAACCCCGTTCGTAAAAATGTAAAATATGAAACAGAATCGAGTTACCCCTCTAGTATTTGGCGAAATATTTTTATAACCGATTTTACTTGATTGGTGATTAAAAAATTTTTAAAATTCCTTGAAATTATCCCAATCACAAACGAATAAACAAGCCGGATTCCGAATCATTCTTCAATTCCCGCAAAGGTACTTTTAGGGAATTCGTGTTCCTCAAAAGTACCTTTCCGTGATATCAATTTTAAGGTTATGTTCTATTGGAATTGATGTTACAGACAATGCTGGCCTTTCTGAGCCTTTTTAAAAAGACCTAATTATTTTGTAGACAAAGTTGTCATTAAATGACAATAGGAATCCCGCTGCAACCCCATTCGTAAAAATGTAAAATATGAAACGGAATCGAGTTACCCCTCTAGTATTTGGCGAAATATTTTTATAACCGATTTTACTTGATTGGTGTTTAAAAAATACTCAAAATCCCTTAAAATTATCCCAGTCACAAACGGATAAACAAGCCGGATTCCGAATCATTCTTCAATTCCCGCAAAGGTACTTTTGGGGAATTCGTGTTCCTCAAAAGTACCTTTACGTGATATCAATTTTAAGGTTACGTTCTATTGGAAATGATGTTACAGACAATGCTGGCCTTTCTGAGCCTTTTTAAAAAGAACTAATTTTTTTGAAGACAAAGTTGTCATTCAATGACAATAGGAATCCCGCTGCAACCCCATTCGTAAAAATGTAAAATATGAAACAGAATCGAGTTACCCCTCTAGTATTTGGCGAAATATTTTTATAACCGATTTTACTTGATTGGTGATTAAAAAATTTTTAAAATTCCTTGAAATTATCCCAATCACAAACGAATAAACAAGCCGGATTCCGAATCATTCTTCAATTCACGCAAAGGTACTTTTAGGGAATTCGTGTTCCTCAAAAGTACCTTTACGTGATATCAATTTTAAGGTTATGTTCTATTTAAAATGATGTTAAAGACAATGCTGGCTGTTCTGAGCCTTTTTAAAAAGACCTAATTATTTTGAAGACAAGTTTGTCATTAAATTATTATCAATAGGAATCCCGCTGCAACCCCATTCGTAAAAATGTAAAATATGAAACGGAATCGTGTGACCCCTCTAGTATTTGGCGAAATATTTTTACAACCGATTTTACTTGATTGGTGATTAAAAAATACTCAAAATTCCTTGAAATTATCGCAATCACAAACGGATAAACCATTCTTCAGTTCTCGCAAAGGTACTTTTGGGGAATTCGTGTTCTTCGAATGTACCTTTACGTGATATCAAATTTGAGGTTATGTTGTATTGGAAATGATGTTACAGAGTATGTTGCCCTTTCTGACCCTTTTTATAAAGACCTAATTATCTTGAAGACATAGTTGACAATAAATTATTATCAGCATGAATCCCGCTGCAGCCCCATTCTTAAAAATGAATGAACGAATGGGAATCTGATTGGAATAGCATAAACATAACCGACATAACCAAAAAATCTTTTTGATGTCATCTCAAGTTAAAAAATTCGGTCATTGCCAATTACGAGACAAAAAACCACAAGTGCTTTTCAATTGTTTTATTGCCAACAGACTCTGTCATTGTTCATCACGTGAAAATAGAAATTGATGTGTCTGAAAATAAAATTTTTTTCACAAATTGTTTGTTTACAATTTATGAAATTTAATCCACGGTTAATGGGTGCAGTTTACGTCCAAAGGAGTCCAGGGGTTCTTTTTTCTCAACAGTACCAGTCTGAATGTGCATTTCAACACCTTACTGTACATTATATACAATAACACACCGATACGTTTTAATTATTATTATTTAAATAAAACAAAATGCATATTTTATTTTCAGTAAACAATCAACTGCTTGTTAGAAATACTTCTCAAAACCTAAAAAATTAACATTTATTTCATCAAAGTACAAGATCGTTCCTAAAAATCTTGCCCGACTTACTCCTTCTTACAACACCTAATTAGGCCCCATATTTTAAACAAAGGATACATTACATTTCGATTCTAAATCTATAAATAGTTCATTCTCTGGAAATCAGGATCAAGCACCGATCAGGTATTCAACATCGCCGTCCTTGCAATGGCTTGCAATAAAAATATTATGGTTATTTACAAATTACTACAGCTAAAATATACAGCGTGTTTGTTTAATATTCCTCCACATTATGTTAATGCAAAATACAATCAATTTTCCCTCAATCATTTTTGCCTTAAACCTGAATTTCATTCTCTATTAAAAAAATGTTTGCAAACAACTGATTTTTTTTGCTTATGACTCACATTAAGCCGGAAGCCAAGTATCAGTTTTACAATTCTTGAGGTTATATAGGTATGTTCTACTGGAAATGATGTTACATACTAGGCTGGCCTTTCTGAGCCATTTTAAAAAGACTTAATTATTTTGAAGACAAAGTTGACATTAAATTGTTATCAACAGTAATCCCGCTGCAACCCCATTGTATAAAATGTTAAATGTGAAACGGAATCGGGTGGCCCTTCTAGTATTTGGGGAAATATTTTTTTCAACCGATTTTACTTGATTGGTGATTAAAAAATACTCAAAATTCTTTGAAATTATCCCAATCAGAAACGAATAAAAAGCCGGATTCCGGATCATTCTTCAATTCCCGCAAAGGTACTTTTGGGGAATTCGTGTTCTTCAAAAGTACCTTTACGTGATATCACTTTTAAGGTTATGTTCTATTGGAAATGATGTTACAAAGAATGCTGGCATTTCTGAGCTTTCTAAAAAAAGCCTAATATATTGTAATTAGCATGTACAACATCTCTTCGGTGCAGGCGACTTTTTTTTTTTTTTTTTTCATTGTGTGGATGACAGACAATACTTTTTTTTTTCTTTATCCTCGAACGCTACACTTCCGGATTTGCAATTTTTCAAGTTCGTACATTGTCAAAGTGAAATCCGTTAATTCAGTAATTGAATACATAGGACGCTGCAGTTCCGGATATTTTAATCATTTTACGGAAATATTCAATAAAATTCTGGAAGTACCGCGTTCACGAAGACAAAGTTAACATAAAATTATTGTCAACAAGAATTTCGCTGAAACCCAATCTTAAAATTATTAAATATGAAAGAAAATCGGGTGACCCCTAATTTAAAATATCCTTTTCAGACGACCACTGTGAAATATGACACACTTCACACGGTTTCTCCTTAGTGAAAATTGAAAATTGCAAACGATTTCAACACGAACACGAACGAACAGCCTAACCGTGTACAATGAAAAATTTGAGAAATCTGATTGGCCGACAGCTGTGTGTTTTTATATTGTACACGGGCCGATGATTAACGATGTCTATCTCCCCGCAACGGCATAATTATTTTGTCCGCAGCTCTGTCGAATGATATTTGAAGTTTGAAGGGATGCCTAATATTAGCGTTTTTTTTTTGTGGTCGTCGGAAAAATATCGTGTATACCACGTGTTGAAAATTCGATTTCACACTCGTTTGCTTAAGCCACGCGCCTACGGCTTGTGGCTCAATTCTGCAAACTCGTGTGAAATCTTTCATTTTCAACTCTTGATATACAATATACTATTCAATGGTTAATTATAAGAGAATGCATGTTTTTTGTAACAGCTATTGGCTCCCATTTGCTATTTAAATTCTTTAAAATGAGGGTTGCCAATTGCTTCCTAATGACATTTTAAGGTCAACTTTCTCATTAAAATATGTCTTCTAGAAAATAGAATTTGATCTGTCCGAAGATTGTTTTTCAAAAATTGTTTGTTTGCATTTTTTCGAAATTAATCCACCTTTTATGGGCGCACTATACATCCAACGATACTTTCAAGGAGTTCTTGTTTCTCAACAGTACCAATCTGTATCTAGGGGTTGCGCAACAAATTTCGAAAATATAATTTTATGTAAAATTTAATATTTTATAAATTGACGGGGGATGGGGTGTGGAACGTGTGCGGTGGAAGTCCTAAAATACTTTTCATTTTGTTCATGTCATCTCCAATTAAACAGTTTATAAGCGTAGTACAAAAATAAATCAAAAATGCTACATCAACGGGAGTGGTAAGAATAGCGTAAACATCGGGAAAGGCTCCATTTCAAGCGTTCCCACAGCGAAACAAAAAAATCGCGCGGGAAAGTTTTACAACTTCGGCGAAAACTGATCGTTTGATTTAATGACGCCGGCTATACAATATGTACTTATCAGGCCTGGAATGAAGATTACGTTTTTAAGATAAACAGAAAACACGATCTTAATATTACTTGAAGAGCCAATTCTATGCACTAATATTTTTGTCGAATTAATTTAATTAAAAATAAATAAATTAATCCAAACACATTAAAACACAATCTTGTCCGGGTTAATTATACAACTAGTAATACTTCTTATAATAATGAATTAATAATTAATTGAGAACGAAAGACCAACAATTCCACAATTTCAGAAGAATTGGGATAATATCAATACCAAACGAATAATTGCCAATGACTTAAACTTTAAATCACCTAGAGACTTGGCTCGTTATAAAGGCGGCCTTACACCAAGGCAACAATTGGCAACATGTTGCCTGCAACATTTTCTATTAATCTTGCCGGTGATTACTAAAAAATGTTGCGGGCAACATGTTGCCAATTGTTGCCTTGGTGTAAGGCCGCCTTTAGGCTTTGCAATGCCGAAAATCTTGGTTACATGCAATACCTTCTCCTAATATTGGTACTCTTTTAGATAACACTTCCTTCCAAGTTTGTATTCGTTTAATATTGGGTTGTAATCTTTGTACACCTCATATTTGCAAATGCACGAAAGTTGACTAAATTGGCATCCACGGTCTAAGTTGTTCAAAAAGCAGTGGTAGATTATCCTGACACACTGAAATTAATTCTATTATCAACCGGGCTTTGACTTCTATTCATGTTAATTCAACTTTAGAACCAAACGGACTGTCTCGGGATGACGGAAAACGCCCAGATGGGATTAAAGGTTTGGGACGTTACTGTTGTAGATACACTTGCAGATAGTTACGTTTTGAAAACTTCTGAAGTTTGCAAACGCAAACATAGCAAATATAGTTCAATTATTTCATCAAATTATGTATTTAAAGGTTTAGCCTTTGAAACCTTAGACCCTTGGTGCAAAGAAGCCATCGATTTCATTAATGTCATCGGAATCCGCAAAGGTACTTTTGGGGAATTCGTATTCTTCAAAAGTACCTTTACGAGATATCAATTTTAAGGTTATGTTCTATTGGAAATGATGTTACAGAGTATGTTGGCCTTTCTGAACTTTTTTATAAAGACCTAATTATCTTGAAGACAAAGTTGACATTAAATTATTAATCAGGAATCCCGCTTCAACCTCTCTAGTATTTGACGAAGTATTGCTTACAACCGATCCTACTTGATTAGTGATTAAAAAATACTAAAAATCCCTTGAAATTATCCCAATCACAAACAAATAAATCATTCTTCAGTTCTCGCAAAGGTACTTTTGGGGAATTCGTGTTCTTCAAAAGTACCTTTACGTGATATCAAATTTGAGGTTATGTTCTATTACATAGTATGTTGCCCTTTGTGAGCCTTTTTAAAAAGACCTAATTATCTTGAAGACAAAGTTGACATTAAATTATTATCAAAATTAATCCCGCTACAGCCCCATTCTTAAAAATGAATGAATGAAAGGGAATCTGATTGGAATAGCATAAACATAACCGGCATAACCAAAAATCTATTTAATGTCATCTCAAGTTAAAAAATCCGGTCAGTGCCAATTACGAGACAAAAAACCACCAGTACTTTTCAACTGTTTCATTGCCAACAGACTAAGAGGTCGATTTCAAGTTGACTTGCAACTTGTATTGTCATGGTAACGGCACAAAATTGCAAATTTGAGAAAGATGACGCATATTAGTAATTAATGTGTACGACAAAGATAGCTACACATTTGCGCTGCACCACCTATTTGACACCCTGACTTGAAATCGGGCTCTCAGTCATTGTTCATCACGTGAAAATAGAAATTGATCTGTCCGAAGATGATTTTTTTTACAAATTGTTTGTTTGCATTTTATCGAATTTAATCCACGGTTTATGGGTGCACTTTACATCGAAAGGAGTCCAGGGGTTCTTACTGTACATTATATAAAATAACACCGAGACTTTTTAATAAAAAAATAAAATAAAAATAACACCCTGGATAAAATAACACACCGATACGTTTTAATTGTTATTATTTAAATAAAACAAAATGCAAATTTTATTTTCAGTAAACAATCAACTGCTTGTAAGAAATACTGCTCAAAACCTAAAAAATTAACATTTATTTCGTCTGAGTACAAGATCGTTCCTAAAAATCTTGCCCGACTTAATCCTCCTTACAACACCTAATTAGGCCCCACATTTTAAACAAAGGCTACATTAAATTTCGATTCTAAATCTATAAATAGTTCATTCTCTCGAAACCAGGGTCAAGCACCGATCAGGTGTTCAACATCGCCGTCCTTGCAATGGCTCGCAAGGTACTTTTGGGGAATTCGTGTTCCTCAAAAGTACCTTCACGTGATATGCGTTTTAGGAGTATGTTCAATTGGAAATGATGTTACAGACTGTGCTGGCCTTTTTGATCCTTTTTAAAAATACCTAATTATCTTGAAGACAAAGTTGACATTAAATTATTATCAACAGGAATCCCGCTGCAATCTCATTCTTACAAGTGTTAAATATGAAAGGGAATCGGGTGACCCCTCTAGTATTTGGCGACAATTTTTTACAACTGATATTACTTGATTAGTGATAAAAAACACTAAAAATGCTTGAAGTTATCCCAATCACAAACGAATAAATAAGCTGGATTCCGAATCATTCTTCAATTCTCGCAAAGGTACTTTTGGGGAACTTACGTTCTTCAAAAGTACCTTTACGTGATATCAATTTTATCGTAATCACAAACGAACAAAAAAGCCGGATTCCGAATCATTCTTCAATTCTCGCAAAGGTACTTTTGGGGAATTCGTGTTTTTCAAAAGTACCTTTACGTGGTGTCAATTTTGAGGTTATATAAGTATGTTCTACTGGAAATGATGTTACAGAGTAGGTATGTCCGCCTCTCTGAGTTTTTTATAAAGACCTAATTATTTTGAATACCAAGTTGACATTAAATTATTATCAACAGGAATGCCGCTGCAACCCCATTCTTAAAAATATTAAATATGACAGGGAATCGGGTGACCCTCTAGTATTTGGGAAATGTTTTTTACAACGGATGTTAATTGATTAGTGAAAAGAAAAATACTTGAAATTATCCCAATCACAAACGAATTAAAAAGCCGGATTCCGAATCATTCTTCAATTCTCGCAAAGGTACTTTTGAGGAATTTATGTTCTTCAAAAGTACCTTTACGTCATATCAATTTTGAGGTTATATAGGTATGTTCTACTGGAAATGATGTTACAGAGTATGACGGCCTCTCTGAGCCTTTTTAAAAAGACCTAATTATCTTGAAGGCAAAGTTGACATTAAATTGTTATCAACAGGAATCCCGCAGTAACCCCATTTAAAAAAAATATTAAATATGAAATGGAATCGAGTGACTCTTCTAGTATTTGGCGAAATATTTTTTACATCCGATTTTACTTCATTAGTGATTATTAAACAGTACTAAAAATACTTGCAATTGTCCAAATCACAAACGAATTAAAAAGCACTGATTCCGAATATACCTTCGATTCTCGTAAAGGTACTTTTGGGGAATTCGTGTTCTTCAAAAGTATCTTTACGTGATATCAATTTTTTAAGGTTATGTTCTATTCGAAATGATGTTACATAAACATGAATTTATATTATTAAAAAAACAAATCTTGAAGACAAAATTGACCCTAAAATGATATTAGAAACTAGAAATTATAAATAGAAAATGGAGTCGACTAACCTTTCGTTTAAAAAGTCTTTTCAAAGTTTTTGATTCAAATCTTTTTTGTAAGTATAGACCACCTGGAGTCTCCTTGACATAGATTAAAGATTGCAAAAGTGGATAAAGTGTCTCTCAATAATTGAAATTTATTTTAATTCTTTACTTGCATTTTTTATTTTCTTTACAGTTTTCACAAAAATAATTTTTAATTTTACAAAATTTACAAAAGGAGTAGTTTTTCAAATGGTTGAATGCAAAACGACAAAAAAATATCCTTTCCCGTAAGGGAACAGAAACTCCTTGAAAGTATCATTAGATACAGTCAATGAAGATTATGTACCTAATGAAACTTTCAGGGAGTTTCTGTTTCTCAAAAGTGCCAATTCGTATGTAGAGGGTTGCGGCACAGATTAGTAAGGCAGTTATGAGGAAAACAAAATTTTTGATTAGCCATTAATGTTGTGACAGTTTTTAAGATGATTGCATCATTTTAAAAAACTTCTACGAGATTTTGGATTTTGAAAAAAAAAGTGGAGGGTCAAACTTGAAAAAAAGTTACTGTTTGTTCGTCATCTGAAATTAGACAGTTAAGGTTTGTAGTATTTTCCTTTTTTGTACATAAAAAAGTTTGGGGGTTGAAAGGGGGTGGGAGGGTATTTTCTTGTCACACTGTTAACATTAAAACTACGAATTCTTAGTGTGAACAATCAATGCTAAAAACAAAAAAATTATGGGAGCAAATTTACAAAAGGGGGTAGTTTTTCAAAGGGTTGAGCGTAAAACAACAAAAAAATATAATTGCCCTTGATAATAGAGTTTATGTATCTAATGATACTTTCAAGGAGTTACGGTTTCTCAAAAGTACCAATTCGTGTGTAGGGGGTTGCGGCACAGATTTGTAAATAAGCCAGTTATGAGCAAAACAAAATTTTTGATTAGCCATTAATGTTGTGACAGTTTTTAAGATGATCGCATCATTTTAAAAAACTTCTACGAGATTTTGGATTTTGAAAAAAAAAGTGGAGGGTGAAACTTGAAAAAAAGTTACTGTTTGTTCGTCATCTGAAATTAGACAGTTAAGGTTTGTAGTATTTTCCTTTTTTGTACATAAAAAAGTTTGTGGGTTGAAAGGGGGTGGGAGGGTATTTTCTTGTCACACTGTTAACATTAAAACTAAGAATTCTTAGTGTGAACAATCAATGCTAAAAACAAAAAAATTATGGGAGCAAATTTACAAAAGGGGGTAGTTTTTCAAAGGGTTGAGCGTAAAACAACAAAAAAATATAATTGCCCTTGATAATAGAGTTTATGTATCTAATGATACTTTCAAGGAGTTACGGTGTCTCAAAAGTACCAATTCGTGTGTAGGGGGTTGCGGCACAGATTTGTAAATAAGCCAGTTATGAGCAAAACAAAATTTTTGATTAGCCATTAGTCGTGTTGTGACAGTTTTTAAGATCATCACAACACTTTAAAAAACTTTTACGACATTTAGGAATTGTGAAAGTTAACGCAGGGGGTGAAAATAAAAAAAAATACCGTTGATCATTATCCGAAATTAGACAGTTAACGTTTGTGGTATTTTGCTTTCACAAACATAAAGAAAGGTTGGAGGGTAACTTCTTATCAAAATTGTTAACATTAGAACTAAAAATTCTTGGGGTTAACGAAAAATATTGCAAAAAAATATTGATTATTCATTGGATTTATTTCACAAAAAGAGGTAGTTTTACAAATTGTTGATTAAAACGGGAAGAAGGATATGATTGATCATGTGGAAGAACTTATTTAAAGGCAGATTTTTATTATGCCGAAATAAGAATAATAATAATAATTTATAAACATTTTGTCAATTAAAATAAGGGTTGAAAACCAGTTTTATGGCAATGAAATAGCTGTCCAAATTTGAAAATAATTTCGTAATGTATTTCACCACCTAGGGGACAATAGCCAAGTTAAACTCATTACAGTGTCGATACAGTGTTAGTTCATGTAGTGGGCAGCACATACCAATGAGATCTTGATACCTCAAAGGTACCTTTCCGTTGCATGGAATTTCGAGGAGCTCCTCGAAATTCCCAAATTCTCCTCGAAAGTACCATTCCGTGCTACAAATCTCCTCAAAAGTATCTTTCCCCATACATATTAAATATACAGGGTGATCCAATTTTTTTTTAAATGCTCTAGCAACTTTATTTTTTGCCGATTTCAATAAGGGATATATCAAATAAAAAGGCGTTTAAGGGACTATGAACTGCCATATAAAATTGATTTTTTAAAGAAGCAGTTTAAGTGGGGTGATATTTAACTTTCTTATTTTAAATTGTAACATATGTTTTTCATTACTTATTTTTAAAGTCACTATTTTTCTAAACATTGCTGTATAAAAATATTATTTGTTTTTTGAAAAGTTATGAAGAAATAAAAATGTTTAATAAATAATAATTGAGACATTTTAATGAAAAAGCGAATAAAATCAAGTTGCTTTCTACAGCATTTGTTACGCAAAGAATTTGACAAGTTGTTAAAATTGTATTTCCTCGTAATCGTGAGTAAAAATGAATACCTTTGAAGAAATGACCGACATGCTACAAGCGTATTTTGAGTGTGAAAAAAGTGCACAGGCCGCTGAATTGTCAAATTCTTTGTGTAACAAATGCTCTAGCCGACAGGTCTCACAAAGCAACTTGATTTTAATCGCTTTTTCATTATGTCATTTTTATTTCTGATTTTTTTTTTTAAACAAATAATATTTTTGTACAGCAATGTTTATAAAAATAGTGACTTTAAAAATAAGTAATGAAAAACATATGTCACTATTTAAAATAAGAAAGTTAAATATCACCCCACTTAAACTACTTCTTTAAAAAATAAATATTATATGGCAGTTCATGGTCCCTTAAACGCCTTTTCATTTGATATATCGCTTGTTAAAATCGGACAAGAAATAAAGTTGCTAGAGCATTTAAAAAAAATTGGATCACCCTGTATATTCGCAAAAATTATACACATGAATTTAGCAGTTAAATTCAGATTATTAAAGGATACACAACCACATAATATTTATAAACCAGAAAGTTGTTTGGAAAATGACAATTACAAATTATATTTTGATCGTACCGTTTTAACTGACATTCATATTCAGCATAACAGACCAGACATTATTATTTTAAATAAACAACAAAAGCAAGCATATCTTTTAGATATAGCTGTTCCAAATTCACACAATATAACATAAACATACAAGGTGATTCACGAGGAATAATGAATAGCAAATGCAATCCACAATACATTGCAACAAAAAGCCGGACATCGAAGCGGTAAATGTCCGGGTTTTTCTCCTGATGAATTGCGGGTTGCATTTTCTATTCATTACTCCTCGTGAATCACCTTGTATAATACAAAAATTAATAAATATTTAGAACTGTCCGTTGCTATGAGAAATCTTTGGTGTTAAGAAAAAAATTCGATTTTACCATTTATAATTTCAGCAACGGGAATAGTACCGGAATCTCTTTTTAAAAATTTAAAAATTTTGGACTTAGAGAACACATTGGTGGTTGAAATTCAAAAAGGTATATTATTATACTCATGTCATATCGTGAGGAAATACCTTAACATTGACACAGAACATAAAACACAAAAAAGTCAAAATGTGGAGGCGAGACGCCGTTAATTATGTTAACAAGCACTGCACTATTACTTGATAATATTATCCGCAATAGTGTATGTACTCCGGCAAAATTGCCGTGCCGCCGGGTGGTGGAGGGTTAAGAGTTAAATTACAAATAAATTTTTATTTTATTAAAAAAATCAAAGATATTGTTAAGCTTGTCAAACATTTGATGGAGTTATTGCTAACCATTATTTTGATTATTTCTCATCAACGGATAATATTGTTTCGAGTTTATTAGTTTTTATAATAATCAGCACACTCCACTACAATATTTGTTTGACATATATCTATTAAGTTATTTCAAAACATGACAGATACATCATTTTGTTAGCTATTTTATTTTACTTCTCACATTTATTATTCGTGGAGTATTACTCTTGAAATTTTGATTATTCCAGTAATGAACTAAAAATGGTTTGGACTACAATAGACGACAAAGATGAAGACGTTAATGTAAATACAAATTGTTCTACAATACCTTGTAGAAACATATTTTAAAATTTTAGATACCTGGAAGATGTGTTCCTGGTCAACAACTTGAAGCTGTCATGGCCAACACTATGTTGGATCATTTGTGCCTCCTCAACATTAGTTCTAGAGCACCAGTGGAACGTCTTTCCGGAATTATATGTGTCATCGGTGACAAACATAATTAATGCAAAAGATTTTAACATAACATGTTAGTAAATTAAAGGAGCTGCCTCACGTGAACCTGAAGTCTTAGAAAAGATGATTGAAATGGGAATGAATATTGCTTGTTTAAATTTTTCACATGGTAGTCAGCAATATCACGCGGAGGTTCTGGAGAATATAAAAACAGCTACAGCAAATTATAACAAAAAAATTAGAATGAAATGTCCTTTGGGTATTGCTTTGATCACGAAAGGACCAGAAATTAGAACAGGCTTTCCTATAGGAGTGAGTAGGTACTTTAATTCTATCGAAGATTTGCCTGACAACTAATGTGAATTAGGGTCGTCTAGAATTTAATCTTGACGAAGGAGATACCGTTCAACTGACTTCAGACGTAGAATATATCATTAAAGCGGATGACCCAAACATAGTGCATGTGAACTACGACAATCTTCATAATATACTGCAAGTAGGCAACCAAGTATACATTGATAACAAGCGCATTTTTCTTGAATGTACCTCTATCGAAGGATTGATAATAACTTGCAGAGTAATGCGAGGTGGATATTTAAGAACGCGGAAACGTGTACATCTACCAGGTATACAGGTTGACTTGCCGGCTTTATCCGACAAAGACAGGGCTGACTTGCGTTTTGCCATCGAACATGATGTCGACATGATTTTTGCGTCATATGTTCGAAGTGCTGACGCAGTCAAAGAAATTCGTGACACTCTTGGACCAGATGGAAGCAACATACTGATCATTTCACAAATCGAAAATCAACAGGGCCTAGACAACGTTGATGATATTATAAAAGCTTCTGATGGTATCATCGTGTCGAGAGGTGATTTGGGGAACGAAATGGACCAGGAAGAAGTATTTTTAGCACAAAAATCAATCATTGCTAAATGTAATAAAGTTGGTAAACCTGTCATCTGTACTACGCAGATGCTCGAATCAATGGTAAAACATCCAAGACCGACACGTGCAGAACGTTGTGATGTTGCAAATGCTGTATTAGATGGGGCAGACGGTATAATGTTAAATCATGAAACAGCGATAGGAGATTATCCTGTTAAAAGCATAAGAGATGCAGCTAGAATCTGCAAGCAAGCAGAAGCAGCTGTTTGGCAGAGACAGTTGGTTATTGATATTACTGACGAAGTAAGAATTGCAAAAATAGTATGTATATAAATAGTATATAATTAGCTATAGTTTATATCCGAAATATATGGAGTGACGTCACGCCTGAATCAAGAAGACGACATACCGTTCGTCCGTATTTGACACCAAGGCATAATTTCTGCCAATTTAAATTTAAATTAAAGTATTTTCTAATGTTGGGCTTAATCGATAAATGTACCTATTTCAATAATCGAATGAATCGAAATAATCGCTTTGAATAATCCAAATATATTCAATTTTCCTATAATTATGGATGATGCCAAGGCGATCTACATTTACCAGGCCATGACACTGACCAAAGACAGTGTGCTATGGAATGGCCTACCACAGTCTGACAACATTGCTTCACTAACATTTAGTGAAAAAAATCAAAATCCACTAAACCTGTCATTGTATTTACATTTGTCAAATATGAGTGATCTAATTTTACGACAGTTCAAAAATGCGTAATCGCATTGTAACATATACCTAGTTTAAAACCACCTTAGGGACAGAAAAATAACGGTGCTCATTACTGATAAAATTTCAGATGCTCTGCTGTGTTCCGGACTATTGAAACTGTTTGGTTATAAACTAACGCGAGGTAATATATCACAATTTGTTCTCCCCATTGCCTAAATCCCATCCCATTTCTTGTAACTTGCTTCCCAGTCTCATTTCAATATTCGTTTTTAAAACCGAAAGATTTTCTCCAGTGATTGTGTCGTCAGTATTAATTTTGATTATTTCTTCCCAAAGTATAATTTCTTCGCAAATAGAAGTTATTGGAACCGCGTTTGGCACAAGTCGCTTCATTTTGTCCCCATTCATAAATAACTGTTCCGCTAAAATCTTTAGCACAAGCATGGCTACTTTTGCGAATTCTTCACTCTTCGATTTTTAAAATCTCTTTCCAAATTGGCTTCGTTTCCTCATTTGATGGAAACTTAAATAAAAGTATTTAGCTACCTACGTAATTTGAAAAGAAGACGCATAATTTGAGTTGCAATTTGGTACGCAACACTTAAATGACATTTTTAATTCAGTTTGACGAATTTGACCAAGGACTTGTCAAAATTTATTTTAAATGTCGAATTTGTTTCAAAATTTTAGGAACACCGTAGGTCATGGAATGGCCTACCAGGGAATGTGGCAACACAGCCAGTGTCCAGGCCTGTAACTTAAGACCGCCTTGATGATGCGCATGCGCAGTTTTGCATTTATCTTACGCCGTCCCGAGTCCGACAGATGTCAATAGTTCTATGTTACTCAGATTGACGGTTTAGAGTGAGATGCATAGAGCGACCATCTTAATAGCGAACGTAGCAAAGGCAACGAACTTGTTTGACATGTGTTGAAAAGAGATAGCTACGTACACGTAGTTCGTGGTACAAACTGATACTACTGCATATATTTTGAGAATAAACTATAGGTACAGTTAATTTCAAAATTATAGAGCACATCTAACAAATTAAGAACTTGATTTATTACAGTTTTTTCCACATGTAAAGATGCCTTTTTGAAATTTGAACGTCATATTTTTTATATAGGTTAGGTAAGTTTGACAACATAAAACGTCGCTGATATTTTACAACACCATAATATTGTCTGTTTTATCCTCTGCACGGTGTTCTAGGCGATGTTATAATACTGGGCTACCCTCCGGATTGACCACCCTTCTTCTAATTTGGAAAGAATGAGCACTTTCGCGTTTTCGGTTAGATTAGGCATTTTGTTTGTCAAAATTGACATTGATCATTGACAAAAAATGTAAGTGCATTTCACAGTGTAGGAAACTAGGTGTACTCTATAATTTCGAAATTAACTATACTTAAATTTGTCTATCAACGTTAGGTAGTTATTGTATATAGCAACAATACCAACTGTAAGAAAATTTAAAAAGATGTAGAACAATACTTGATAATGATAATCCAACGACGAATTCGTTGAGGTATATTTTTTTCTATGAAATTTATAATAAACTAGGCGAAAATGAATAAGGAATTTTTCCTTTTGTGAATTTTTTATAACTATAGTTTAAAATTTGTAATGAAAAGTGTTAGAAATATCGAGCGATCAAATTAATTTGTAATCGAGTTATCCATGAATTTGAAATCGTATGTCGATTCTTGAACAAAAAACAGCTTAAAACACAGGTTAGATCTGGGCATATCAATCGAAAAGACATACGGATTCAAATCCATGGATGACTCGATTACAAATTAATTTGATCGCTCTTTATACAGGGTGATTCTGAAATAAGTTTGGAAAAAAAAACCGTAATTGGTGATAATGAAAAGAAGTTATAAACAAAAACAAAATCTTGTAAAAGTTTTTTCGTTTTCGAGATACAAATGATTGAAAATTTGGTCAAAATTTCTAGTACGCTGCTGAGTTAAAAGTAATTACCTGATTATCTTGGTAGTTTAGCAACAAACGTAACATTATTTCTTTTGATCATTTCCATAGAAACATTTACAAAACAGTGTACTTGCACCTACGACTTTATTGTGGAGTTGATGTAACAATGGTTGCTAATGAAGTGAACAAACTCGGACAAATTTTCCCTATTCATAGGCGTTGAAAATCAAGAATACAGGGTAATTTCCATCCTTTCGATTTCACCTCCAAAAGTCATTTACGCAGAATTAATTTTGTCTGAAGGATACTCCACATTTTTTTCCAAACTTATTTCAGAATCACCCTGTATGTATAAATATGCACATTAAATGTAATGTTTCAAGTATACCTATAACATTTTAAATTTATCTAGTGTTTAAGAATACGTGGGACGATTGGGGCAATTATTTTGCTTTCCAAGAAAATTGTGGCATTCCCTATTCATTTTTGTCTAAAGTCCATTCAAAAATCAAAAAACCACCACCTGTTGCTTTAGTTTGGTAAAATTTAAAAAACCCTAGGTAGATATTTTTTCATACTATGTTGGTATATCCTGTTCACGTTGGATTGAACATCAGGGGGGCAAATCGCACACATTTGGCATTAACTTTTATATGAGTTGTCATAGTAACAGGTCCGGTCATTTGCACCATTGATGTTCATTCCAACGTGTAACAATCCTTTGGGTATAAATTATGGCATTTATTTCATTCAAAATAAAATTCAATTGCTTTGAATTTCGTTCATATTGTTTTATTAGTAGTACGTTTCATTTATTTATTGATTCTTATTATTTTTACTTAAACATGCCCAGAAAAACAAGACACTTAATAAACATTTAACCTCAAAATTACAATTCTCACCAAATTGCCGATAGTAATTATAGAGGAAAATGCGACGTTGGTGGTTTTTTGATTTTTGAATGGACTTTAGTTTATTTGTGCTTAACATTAGTCTCCTACTCCCATATTGTATAAAATAATTTGATTCTGTCACGTTGTCACTCATATCGTCTAAATTTTAAATTAATGGAAACTTGTTAAAAAAAATTGCAACGCAACAGTAATAATAATAGTAATAGTACCTGTGTTATTCAATGACCGAATAATGATGGCTATTATCCGTGAGGATGATTTTGTGTCACAAGCCGCAGGCGCGTTGCGTAATTCATTCGAGCGAGTAATAGCCATTATCCGCGAATAAAATACGACTATGAAGAGAAATTGATATAGTATATTAAAATAAAAGTTGCAGAAGGCATCTATTCAAGCTCGAATTTGAACAAATGAGTGCTTGAAGGACCTTCTGCAACGAATCTTTTTATACTATTTTTTCTATTTTGCCGCTTTATATCATTTTATAAATTCCCATAATATAACACAGACATAGTATAACACAAAAATTAATAAATATTTAGAACTCTCCATTACTATGAGAAATCTTTGGAGTTTAGAAAAAAATTCTATTTTACCACTTATAATTTCAGCAACGAGAATAGTACCGCAATCTCTTTTTAAAAATTTAAAAATTCTGGATTTACGGAATACATTGGTAGTTGAAATTCAAAAAGGTATATTATTATACTCATGTCATATCGTGAGGAAATTCCTTAACATTGACACAGAACATAATACACAACAAAGTGAAGATGCGGAGGCGAGACGCCGGTAATTATGTTGATAAGCACTGCACTATTACTTGATAGTAATATCCGTAATAGTGTATGTACTCCGGCAAAATTGCCGTGCCGCCGGGTGGCGGAGGGATAGTAAAAAATAAAAAATTTAAATGTAGGAAATTTTGCGATGGTTGGTGACATTTTTTACGTGGCATAATTTTAGCCGGCTGTGAAAAAAATTAATTTAAAACGTCAGATTTTTTTTATTTTCGCATTTGATGTTTGAAAATGAATGCTGAAGAAAGTTTATCACTAAAGCCGCCGCAAATTAGGCAAATTGCACAAAAGACGTTAGAAAATTTACTGCCGGAGAAGTCAAAATCCCAGAATGAAAATTAAAACGTTTTGTTCATTGTTATTTTTTAATTTGCTTTGTTTTCTGCGAGATTTATTTTTTGACGTCTGTTAGTTGACACTTCACGCTACCAACATCAATACAGTAAATTTTACTAGTCTATTCTAACACGCCAATGACCTATTAAAGCACTCAAATGACGTCATTTGAGTGCTTTACTCATTTGTTCCTCAACTCGCCGCTACGCGGCTCGTTTCCGATTTCAAATTCGTGCTTGAATAGATGCCTTCTGCAACTTATATTTTAATATACTATTTTGTAATTTGTCTCCATTTTGATTCTCTAATAGACATATTGAGTAGTATGCATAAGAATAAGCATTTGCTTATACTATATGTTTGTCTTTTTCTATCTAATAGAGTCCATGTATTTATATCCCTCACTAATACAAGTAAAAGCATTTGCTAATGGTTTATGCATATGACCCATTAACGAACGCGACGTCAGCATCTAGAATGTCCTTATCTATACAGGCTGATTCACGTGGCCCGTTCATTAGAAACTTTCTGATTTCCCCAAATCATATTAATATTAAAATTGCTAGTTGACTATAATCGATTACTCCAACTTCAAATGAAGTATTTTCAAAATGGTGGCACTTCCGGAAATAACGGAAATCGACGCCATCTTTATTTTTTTTAATGGAAAGGCCTCATTTTGACTTCACATTTCGATTCTACGTTAAATTTTGAGTTTAGAGCGTCTTTTTGTCAGTACTTACCTGTCATTGTTTTTGACCTATGTCATCTTTTTTGTAAAAAAGCGAGGTTGCAGGGCTTCATTAACAAATTTATAACTCTTGAACCATCTGAAATAAATAATAGATTTTTTTTAGTTGAATTCCCAAAGACCTGGCCGATCTTTTCCGCCATTAGTGAAATTTTTTTAATGTTTCATACGCCTACTGAAATTTTTCAAAATTGCTAATCAAAAAATGTCAAAAACTTCATTTTTTTTTAAATGGCAACCACCATTTGTGACACTGGATATAAATGTAAAATTTAATTCTAAGCCTACTTTTATTAACATGGTGTATGCCTAAAGTGCGTCTATCGATATTTTGAAACGACTTTTTAAACACTAGTTAACATTTTGGGTCGTTTATGATGGTCTCATTACTAGGGGATTATTTACCTACCCTGTAACAAAAACTCTCGATGGTACCTGCGGATTATTGAGGTTCGGTTACTCACCACCTTTACGACAATCTTTGTTAGCGGCCAATAAACCACTGAAGGAAGCAAAAGGTCGTTTTAAAATATCGATAGACGCACTTTATTCTCAGCCGTTTTGGCGTAATCTCGATTTTTTGAGTAAAATATTGTTTTTTTTTATCAAACAATTGTTTTATTTGAATTTTTATTCAAAAATCACATGCAATAAACAGTAAATAACAACGAAATAATAAAAAATAAGCAAATTAACAAAAAAATATTTTCAATGAATTCATTTACATTAAAATATTTTTTTGTTAATTTGCTTATTTTTTTATTGTTTTGTTGTTATCTAATATTTATTGCAATGCTATTTTTGTATAAAAATTCAAATAAAATAATTGATTATAAAAAATAATATTTTATTCAAAAAATTGAAATTACGCCTAAACGGCTGCAAATAGGCATACATAATGTTAATAAAAGTGGCCTTAAAATTTAATTTTACATTTATATCTAGTATCAGAAATGGTAGTTGCCTTTTAAAAAAATTAAGTTTTCGACATTTTTTTATTATCAATTTTAAAAAATTGCAGTAGGCGTATGAAACATTAAAAAAATTATTTATTTCTGATAGTTCAGGAATTATAAATTTTTTAATGAAGCCCTGCAACCTCACTTTTTTGCAAAAAAGATAGCATAGGTCAAAAACGATGACAGATAAGTATTGACAAAAAGACGTACTAAACTCAAAAGTTAACGTAGAATCGAAATGTGAAGTCAAAATGGGGCCTTTCTATTTAAAAAAACAAAGATGGCATCGATTTCCGGTATTTCTGGAAGTGCCGCCATTTTGAAAATATTTCATTTGACCTTGGAGTAGTCGGTTATAGTCAACTACCAATTTTCATATTAATATGATTTTGGGAAATCAAAAAGTTTCTAATGAACGGGCTACGTATATTAATACGTGAAGGAAAACCTTTGTACCCCTTTTTAAGCAAATTGCGCGCACGGAGGGTTGTGAGATTTGGCATAGTTAAAGTTTATGTGGAGAAGGAGTGCAAAAAGATAAAATTTATGTATAATATACAGGGCGTCCCCAAAAAAAGAGACAAATCCATAGCTCCTTTATTTATCGGACAATTTTAATTATCTATGGACCAAATTAAATGGTTGTGAATAAGCTACAAAATAGCGTACTAAATTCATGTAAAACCCAAAGTGCTTCAAGGTTAAACTGTCAAAATATGTTTTTACAAAAAAACATTGCTCAAAAGCCTGTAGAAGGAAGGGAAACTGTTGAACAAGCGTTTTCGTGTACACCTCCCGAAATTGGAAGTGCAGCAAAAGAACTAGAATGCACACTTCCAGAGCATGGAATACTTTTCAAAAATCGTAATTATTGTACTTTTAATGTCAATATTGTGAATAATTAGTTTCTGATTTTAAGAAGGTATTACATTGATTTGGTCCAAATAAAATAATATGTAGTAGTCATAGTTGCGATTGTAGAAAAAATCTTGTGTGTGTTGCGAGCGCAAATGTACATTGTCGATTTCGACAATGTATCACTTTGCGCTCTTAATACACAAATACCTATTATCTAATCCCGTGGGATTATCTCACTAATTTTGAGTGGAATAAGAACTTCATTACCTCACGCATTTTCATTACCTCACTCAGTGAGGTAATGAGTTTCATTACCGCACTCAGTGGGATAAGTAAATTCTTATCCCACTGAGTGCGGTAATGAAACTCATTTATTTCACTGGCGAAAATTAATATATAAGATTTATTTTTTTAATTTGGGGCGGTCTTAGATAAAATTTTGTACATAACACGTGGGCTAAAGCATATTACAGGAAACTCGTGTGATTACAGATGAACTCGGGCTAACGCCCTCGTCATCTGCAATCTTCATACTCGAGTCCTGTAATATTGCTTTTATCCCACTAATTATGTAAATAACTATTTTCTAACCTTGCTCTTAAAGTTGTAGTAGTAGTAGTAGTTGTTGTTGTTGTAGTAAAGTTGTAATGATCTACCTACATTACTTCTTTCCGCCAAATATTCGAACCTGCGCAAAACGGGTACAAGAGTGGTGGTGATCGTCATCGAAGCGGAGGAACCCTACGTTGTGTTTTTCTTTTAGCGGAAAAGATTCGCAATGCAAACGATGAGGGTTATAGTTGGAAGAGTAGGTACCGCAAAATAAAACACATATGAGGGACGCAAAGTACCTTTTATTGAAAAATGCCTGTAATAACTTTGATTAAAAATGAAACGACTCCAAAATAACAGAAATTAAGTTTAACGAAGTAAAGTAAATTAACTAGCTGAAGCCATTGCAAAGACAAACAACAAAATTAAGGCGGCAACACTTAAAAACACACAGAAAACAGGTATAAATGACAGACAAAATGATACGTTCAAGTTTGCAAAACAATTAAACAAATTATAATGCAGTTATTACAGACAGGGACGAATAAAAAACCATCTTCAAAAACCGTATCCCAGGTATTACTCATATATGTGTTACAACTCGATTAATGACAAACAATGCTTTATTAGGAACTACGCGGTCAAGGTACAGCATCGGGAGTTTACGAGCTGGAGGTAACAAATTCTCGGCCACGAGGGGACTCAGAAGAATAATCTGAATCGGCATGCGACCAGCGACGTTTCTAGATACTCGGGTTAATGAACGTCGGACTATTTTACCGACCAAGAAACAGTGATAGAACCGTCTCGGGGCTGTACGATGTGCATCCCAGAGCCGCATCGAGCAAGACTTAGGTCCGCCTTCCCTAACCATCCGTTTACCGACAAACCACGAGGTCCCTAGAACCGCGACGGAGGTTCACGTCAACATCCCAGAGCCGCATCTAGCAAGACTTAGGTCCGCATCCGCTAACAGCTCTAACTAACCGTGGTCTCCACAGAAATTTACTAGACAACCCCACGACTTGAATGTCACCTAACTCCCATAGTGTCGCATCTACAATATTCTAACACGGACCCCGAAACCTAACGACACATTGAAAACCGATTTTTAATACAACAAACAAAAATTACATCACAAATATAAGTAACAACCTAAGAAACGAATACGATAATCGTTGGCTGGACTGAACTAAAAATTGCGGGTAAAGTACCGCTAGAAAATGATGGCAAAAGTGGGCACACGTGCGTCAGATGAGAGCTACTAATTTGCGAAATTAATTGATCTCCCGGGAGAAACTTAGGGGCGCAGACTTAAAATTAACAACTGGGTGCTTCTCGAGAGAAACAGCATGCAACAAAATAATATCTACCTACAAACATACCCTCTACCACGTGGTCCTGGTACGAAAACAAAGACAACGAACGAGGGATAATTTTCCCTGTGGAGATTGAAACGTCTAGTTGTTCACGGGGACACAAAATATCTACCCAGGACGGTAGCGGGATAAATTAACTGTTCAAAGCACGGTTTAAAAAGAATGGATCACTTTCCACACGGTGGGTTATTTTAGAAAACTCCAAAACAGAACTAACTACCCTCTTCACCCACGCGAGAGACGCTTCACCCCCCGCTCTATTTCCGGTCTCCCCAGAATTGCCAACCCCGTCCCTTAGTTCCTAGCCTAGCCGCTACTACCTTCACATTTGGCGCGCTATTGTAGCGGTACCGGTAAGGTACTATATCACGAAGGTATCGCCAACGGTGCGGAGATATATCTCCCTCTCTTTTAATTTCGAGCAATGTTAAGTTAATCTATTTGACACGATACAAACATCCCTGAAAATTGTGTATACTTCTATCTTTGTCACACTCACAGGATTTATCGATAATGTCCTCTCTTTTAATTTCGAGGCGAAAAATTGTGGAGCGGAATGGCGCTACCTTCTAAAGATATAGTACCTTAGGTACCGGAAAGTTAAATTTAAATTTTAAACTGTGTCACTACAAAGTAGCACTTTATCTACCCATGCGGCTAAAATGCTACTTGACTTTTTGATTTGAATAAATAAAAGCACACTTTAACATCTGCTATAGAAAAAAGTACGTTATTTGAAATGAGCGATTTGGAAGGTGATACATAGTAACGTTTTTGTGGGCACCAGTGACTCCGATGATAATGAATTAGAATTAGCATTGAATTATATTAAAGTGAAAAATGAAAATTATTTAGGTTTGTACTATTACAACCCAAAAGGCGGGCCGGCTACAAAACAGACTTCAGGTGTCCAGACTGGGGTTCGGAAGGGAGAGACACGAGAGTCAAAAAACAGCACAACATTTATTTTCGTCTTGGTTTACAGGGGCGGCTTGCCCGGTTCCTGCACCACGCAGGGTATGATTTCATTAGCACTGGTCTCTCCTTGTTTGGGCTTAGGTTGGTCGTCGCGTGGTTCAGTCGCGCCGAAAGTGGCTCGAGGGTGGACCGTACTGTTTCCGGGAATAAGTTGTAGTCGCCGGCGGAGCTCCTCCGGGCTTCACCGGGTGGTGTCTCCACGAGGTGGTGTGGATGTGGGTCGAAGCGTTCGAAGGAATCGAACGCCGTAAGAAAGAATGAAACGTGAGAAAGAAGAGTCCTGCTGGTCGCCCTGTGGGAACAGTGAAAATTTTCTACCTGCGAGAGCCGCCATTTTGGTTTCGAGGTCGTTCTTACTTGCGACGCTAGTTAGCGTCTTTTATCCATCTTTGACGTTGTCGGTTCCGATCCCTAAGTGGATCGAGAGCCTGCCTTTTCGCCGGTTATTTGATCGGTCCTTGGTCTTTCGCCTCCGGGACGTTATTTGTCGAAACGTTCGGACACTATTTTTAACTCGGCGAAAACGGTACGCGTTGTTCTTCGGTCAACCTTTGCAAGAAAAGAGAACGAGTTCTTCCGTTGCGGTTTTGCGTCGGTGCTCTCAACGTTTTTGGGGGGGGGGGGACGAGTTAGCGGGTGATTTTACCGACCGATAACATCGTCACAGTACCTATAAAGTTTCCATAGGTAGATTAATTTTTGAAATATTTCCTTGTTTATTTTTAGATGAAACTGTGGGCTTGTATAATACAGAGCACGAGTTTTTTGAGCATTTCCGTATAAGCCGCGACCATGTAATATCTGTTCACGTTGGAATGAACATCAGCGGTGCAAATGACTGACCTGTTACTATGACAACTCATATGAAAGTTAATGCCAAGTGTGTGCGACTTGCACCACCACTGATGTTCATTCCAACGTGAACAGATATTAGATGAAATTCAGACGAGATTTGTTCAAAGTGACCATTTTAAAAGACATTATGGTCAATATGGAAAATTGTCTGCAATTGGACCACACTACACTACACACTGCAGTTCGTAATCAAAAAAACTGTTTCAACATAAAATTATCACCTAGAACAGTTCAGTTCAGTCCTGTGTCAGGCATGCCCACTACCCAATCTTGAACTAATTCGAAACCGATTCGTAATCGTTCAAAATATTTATGCTGGAACAAACCTATTGTGGATAAGTATGGCAACTATGTACGAAAATTTATGTGGCAACTATGTGAGTGGGGTAGAGTTGACATTTGTACGACATTTCATAAGCGTACATTTGATTTTTTTATACCATTGCACATTGATTTGACAATTTTCAAAAATGCGCAACTATGAACTGTCGAAGAAATATCAGCTCTATCGTACCCACACAGTTGCCATATAAATTTTCGTACATAGTTGCCATACTTATCCACAATCATTTTTAATCACCCAATATACAGGGTTATTCACGTTTGATAACGAGCCTGACCTGGTAAAAATGCAACCCAAGATACACTTTACAAAGCTACAAAGCATTCATTTTTTTTTCGTATTTAAAAATTAAATCAGGAATTCAAGTAGGTATTTTATTAATTTGAAAGATATATCTGTCATTTTTTGTTCATATTTAGTATTTGAAAAGGTTTTCGAGATGTACACAAGGCAGAAAAGCGATCTCAGTATTGAACAGAGTATTGTGGGACCAAGGCATCTCAAAAGATAACAAAAAGAGAATATACAGTGAGTTTTTTTTAAGACTGGCCATAGGGTTTTACATGCTACTTTTTCAACCCCCTGTTAACTTTTGTTCCGATGAAAATATTCAAACCATTTTTGGAATAAATTTGGAAGATTTTTTAAACTATCGGATAGATTACAATTCAATATCCCAAACTGTCGAAAAAGTTGTGAAAAAAATATTTTTCAGCGCGCCGAAAGCGTCCAAAATTGGAGATCGTCAGGTGCTGGTTGAGCCGACAATGGCGCTACTCTGGCGGCCGCTCGACGTACTATTATTTCGGCGCCCTAAATAGTTATTTGTATAGCAAGGCTGCGAAATTCTACTTTGACGAACCGAGAGAAAAATTGTCGTCAAGGCCGCTTTGCGGCCGAGACAAGACAATCTCGAGGTCGTCAAAGGATTTCGTAGCCAAGGTGTACACAACATTTTGTGTGCAACCCGAAAATTTGTAATTATAAAATGAACAAGTAAAATTTCCTTCACTGTCAATAAAAATAAAGTCGGCCTACATGTCTCTATGTCGCTATGGAAACGACATAAATAAAACAATTCATTTTGAGAAAAATTGGAAAAATGTCGCAAGAAAATTACAACGTTTTTGTTCCGTCTACTTCCCCGGAGTTAAAAATTATTGCAGATTGTGCAGTGTCCAATTTAATACCAGAAAAGTCCAAACGGCAGTACGATAAGTGTTACAATGACCTTAAAGAGCGGTGTAATAAAAATAATGTGAAAACGGTGTCGGAGAATGTTGTTTTGGCTTATTTAATGGAAAAATCAAAAACTGTGAAAAGTTCAACTTTATGGAGCACATATTCAATGTTGAAGCTCACGCTGAACATACGGAATGGCACTGGTGTTACGAAGTTTCTGAAATTGGCACCTTTTTTGGAAAAAAGTCAGTTGGTTATCAGGCGAAAAAGTCTAAGGTATTGACACGAGACCAGATCGATTTGCTGTATAATCTGCCCTTTTTTAGGTCATTTTAATCATGGGAATATCAGGAGCCATGCGAAGAGACGAACTAACCAAAATGTCTATCGATGACATCAAGGATGAACATTCTGTATTAATAGTGGCCGTTCCTGACACAAAAACTGGCATAAAACGAACTTTTACTGTCACCAATCCAGAATTTGTAAGATTATACCGCAAATATGCAGCTCTTGTTCCGTGTACTAATCCAGAGTTAAAAAAAATATTATAAATTGTGCAGTGTCGCATTTGAAACCTGAAAAATCGAAACAGCAATATAAAAAATGTTACAGTGACTTTGAGACTGATGTAACAAGAAGAATGTGAAAACCGTGTCGGATAATGTTGCATTGGCTTACCTATTTACTGGAATTTATTTATTGTGGCAGGTAAATGTTAAATTCTGTTAAGATAAGTTATCACCTGCTCCCTTTTAGGTTATTCTAATCGTGGAAATATCAGATGCCGTGCGAAGAGACAAATAAACCAAAATGTCTGTTGATGCCATTCAGGATTCAGGATATGTTACTAGTTACTAGATATTTCCCTTTTTGACCGGTTAAAAATTAACCTAATTCTTCTAGATCGATAATTGGGATCTTTTTTACCGACTCGTCATTCATGAAGCGAGGAAGCGACCACTTCATTTGAAATTGGCGGGAACTTCAAACCAGATGAAAATTCTGTACTAATAGCGGCCGTTCCTGACACAAAAATCAAACTTTAACTGTACCCAATCCAGATTTTGTAAGATCACACGGCAAATATAGAGATAGATATGTTGTAATTGTGATAATAAATAAATATTGAATTGACTTTTACTTTTACGGCCGTCGTCAAGGCAACGGCTGCGAAATTCAATTTCGCGGCCTGCTCAAGGCACGCGAAGTGCTCATTTCGCGTACGGTTGCACACAAAAATATTTTTCACAACTTTTTCGACGGTTTGGGATATTAAATTGAAATCTATCCAATAGTTTAAAAAATTTCCAACTTTGTTCCAAAAATGGTTTGTATATTTTTATCGGAACAAAAGTTAACAGGGGGTTGAAAAATTAGCATGTAAAACCCTATGGCCAGTCTTAAAAAAAACTCACTGTATAATACCATCGTAAAGAGCATAGTGACATACAGCAGTGAGATATGGCCGGTAAAAATAAGATCAGAGAACATGCTCCTCACAACAGAAATGGATTTCTGGAGAAGATCAGCAGGAAGATCAAGAA
Organism: Tenebrio molitor; assembly: GCF_963966145.1. Classification (NCBI taxonomy): domain Eukaryota; kingdom Metazoa; phylum Arthropoda; class Insecta; order Coleoptera; family Tenebrionidae; genus Tenebrio; species Tenebrio molitor. Next base: position 13,328,574 of record NC_091048.1, on the reverse strand, counting down.
GAGAATGAATAAGAAATGAAATAATTAGAGACATCGTGAAGGTTAACACCACAATTGTGGAAGACATTAAAACTAACCAACTGAGATGGTATGAGCATGTGGTACGAATGGAAAGTGAGAGACTTCCAAAACAAGTACTATTATGGACACCACAGGGTAGAAGAAGAAAAGGAAGGCCAAGACGAAGATGGACAGAAGGCATACGAGAGGAGTTGAGACAAACGGGACTCAACGAAGAACAATGTAATGACAGAAGACAGTGGAAAATGGATATCTGAAGACGCCGTAGAACGTTGTAAACCGAAAATATATATAAAAGGTTTTCGAACGATGACAAAATCAATATGATCCTACTTACCCATTACTTTTGTGATTTTAATTGCTTATTATTGTAATTAAATCATAGGTACTTTGTTGAGAGACGTATTTTTCTGTCAGAACTAGACATTCATTAGGCTGACGTTTAAAGCTGTATATGTTTTATGTGCATTATGATAATGCCGGATAATGTAATAAGGATCGAGATTGCTTTGTGAATTGTCTTTTGGGTTGCATTTTTACCTGGGCAGGCTCGTCATCTTACGTGAATAATCCTGTATTATTACATGAGCAAGAAAGAATTATTATCCGAAAGGGTTTTAACGTATCTAGTAGTGGAAAAAATAGTACATAAACCACGGTGAAGAAGTCCCTTATAGCCTTCGCGCCTTAGAACCCTCGGCACGCCTCGGGCTCTAATCTTGGCGCTCTGGCTATAGTCATAAACTTCTTCACCTTGCCCTTGGTGTATAATATACTATTACTTGCTAGTATAATAGTGTACAATAATAGGTATACAAAAAAACAATAAAACAAATTTTAAACTCAATACTTTTAATTTTTTTAATTTTTAATGTTCCTTTTGTTACCACAGCTACGTTCTTGTATTTGGTTAGGTTGCTGCAGTTGCTGCAATTATTTCTAATTTTGATTGGTCCAAGTCCGATGGATAAAAGATCCTGCCAATTTTATCCATGGCTGGGACCCAATAAGAGCTCTCTGTTAATTTGTCGGTGGATAAAATGACAATTTAGAGTAGAGCTTTCACATCAATAAAGTTGCTTTTATCTAATGATCGTAGATAAAAAAATTTACTCTGTATACTTGACTGCATTAAAATTTGCCATTGGACAGTGAGTTTTGAAATTATTATTCAACGGGCCGTAGGTAATGATTAATGAATCCTGTTAGCCAATCAAAAACACTTTAATAATAATTACAGTATTATCCAATAGAAGTACAAAAAATACATTTGATTCGCAAAAAACTGACTTTAGTTTGTTCGCCACTTTAAGAAAAATTTAACTCAAGAGATAGGATTCATGTTAATGAAAAAAAAAATTAACTAGAATCAAAATAACAACAATATTATTTTTTTTTATTAAGTAATTGCCAATTTTTATGTTAATAAAAAGTTGATTATACAGAGCGCCCAGAAATGTGGCAGCAAGTTTTTCAATTGGTCCCGCAAGATGACACTTTTTTACAGAGACCTTTTTTATGCATGGCAACGCCGCTATCTAAATTGAGATAAATAAATGTCAAGAATTGTCAAACCTAAAACATTCAAATTTAAATGTTATTGAAAATGTTCAAATTGACCACCATTATGTTCAATGCATAACTGAACCTTTCGAGCAACATCTCGACAAATTTTAGTGCACAAATCGAGGGTAAAAATTGTTTGGAAAACCTCCTTAACATATTCTTTTGAAAAAATTCAAAAATTGAATGTTGCAAGATTGAACAAATTTGGCTTTTCGAAAGTACCATCTTGTGACACTTTGTGTAAAAGTTGCTACCACATTTCTGGGCGCTCTGTATTAATTACTTGACTATCCCACCTCCACCCGGCGGCACGGCAATTTTGCCGGAGTACATACACTATTACGGATATTACTATCAAGTAATAGTGCAGTGCTTATCAACATAATTACCGGCGTCTCGCCTCCGCATTATGACTTTGTTGTGTATTATGTTCTGTGTCAATGTTAAGGAACTTCCTCACGATGTGACATGAGTATAATAATACACCTTTTTGAATTTCAACCACCAATGTGTCATCCAAATCCAGAATTTTTAAATTTTTAAAAAGAGACTGCGGTACTATTCCCGTTGCTGAAATTACAAGTGGTAAAATCGAAATTTTTTCTAAACACCAAAGATTTCTCATAGCAACGGACAGCTCCAAATATTTATTAATTTTTGTGTTATATGTCTGTGTTATATTATGTGAATTTGGAACAGCTATATCTAAAAGATATGCTTGCTTTTGTTGTTTATTTGTATTATTATTTATGCAAGTTTGCTACTTTCATATTATTTTATATTTGTTTCAGATTATTCCACCAATCATTGCGGTTCATGCTGTGGCTACTGCTGCCGTTCGAATTTCTCTGCAACTTTTAGCATCGGCAATAGTCGTGGTAACAGCATCTGTAAAATCTGCTCAGCTTTTAACCAAATATCGTCCTAAATGTCCTGTTATTGCTGTAACACGCAATGCACAAAAGGCTAGGCAAGCTCATTTATACAGAGGGATCTTGCCTTTGCAGTACAAAGGTAATTTCTGTAAATGATTCAATTTCAGTTGATAACTTGGTGATTTTTAGTTGAAAGAGCAACGGAATGGGTAAAAGATTTAAATTTACGAGTTTATTATGGTATTAATTTTGGGAGAAAAAAAGGTTCGATATAAATTTATTCGTTCAGATTTAAATCAAGTCACTGATTTAAAAAGCTTGACCTATTAATGATTTCACAAATTATCAACAGTAATATCATATGATCCAAAAGTCTTCTATCAAGTGAGCCATGACATTATTATAATTACACCATAAAATAAAAAATGTGAAATTAAAAATATCAAAGGATACGGACAGGTTAATAATAGTAGTTTATTTAACGAGTTCATGTGTAAATTTGGCTTTTTTTCGTTTCACTCGCGTTTTAAAGGCCCACGAGTGCCAAAAAATTACACAAGAACGAGTTGAATACAACGTTTTTTTGTTCGACGAGCCCCTTAAAGGCTCCAGATCGCTTAATAATCTTTAAAATTAGTTTGACGTTTCGTTTTGACAAGTTATGACATTTATCAAAATCCGTTCACACGGGAGAAAATTCTCAACTTCTGACAGTGTCGAACAAAAAACATATTTTTAATTTTCATTTAAATACGCGCCAAATATGCTGCAGCCCAACCGTTTCCACTGTTATGGCCCACTTGATAGAAAGACTTTTGGATCACTCGGTACAACGATTGGATACGAAATTGCCGGGAATTTTCGATCTCAGATACGAGTAGGTATTTGATTCGGCGACACTCACTCGTGAAAATTGTCTTAAGAAACAAATACGAGTGGTCTGAGGAGAAAATTTCCATCAATTTCGTACCCACGAGTTTGTATTCGGCATGACAATTCACCGAACGAATTTTTTTTAAACAAACGTGATTGGTCCGTACAATTTCATATATCTGATTGGTAGAGAGAATGCGAGTTGAATTGTCATATACAGGGTGTCCCCAAAAAAGAAGACGAGTCCATAACTCCGTTATTTATCGGAAGATTTTAATTATTTGTACACCAAATTAAATGGTTGTTAATAGGCTACAAAATGGCCTAATAAATTCAAGTATAGCCCCATGGGCTTCAAGGGTAAACTGTCAAAATATTTTTTTTCAAATGAGATTACATATTTTTTTTTAGTAATTCAGATAGAGATTTTTATTCTGAAAACAACAATGTATCACAAGTATACACTTAAATACCAAAAATTCACAAAAAAAAAAGTAAAAAAACGCTACTATCGTCTATGTTCCATTTTGCGCTAAACATTGGCGGCATATCTGCGCAGTCCCACATGTTATTATTTGTCATTTGTTTTTCCAGCTACCTTAATTTGGTTATTACATTGTAACGCAATGCATTTTGATAGCTTTTCACTTGGTGCTCGTCATTTGTTTCAAAAGTTAGTGTTATTTTTTTTTATGTGAAGTTATACTTGTGATACATTGTTATTTTCAGAATTAAAATCTCTATTAGAATTACTAAAAAAAAGTATGTCATCCCATTTGAAAAAAAATATTTTGACAGTTTAGTCTTGAAGCTCTTGGTACTATACGTGAATTTATTAAGCCGTTTTGTAGTCTATTAACAACCATTTAATTTGGTGTATAGATAATTAAAATAGTCCAATAAATAAGGGAGCTATGGACTCGTCTTTTTTTTTGGGGACACTCGGTATAATATACCAAGGGACAGATATACAGGGTGTGTTCGAAGTTGAGGCGTTCCTTTTAACATGTGATAGTATGCGTTGTTCTAAAGAATTTTAGCCACAATCACCTTAGTAAAATGTGTACGGCAATGAAGATACAATAAGTTAATTTGTTTGAAATTTTTGAAACCGGTCCTGCTCAAATTTGCGCTGATTTGTTAGAAATTGGAATTGACAAAAAAAAAATCAAATGAGCATGGACGTTAATCAAAACTACTGTCAAAGTTGTCATCTAATTAGTCGAAATAGCTTTATTATTAGGAAAATAATGCAACAGATATGTTGCAAATGCATGGGCAATGTTATCACGTTATCAGAATGCATCTGCAGCGTCCAGAGAGTATTGCAAAGCGATTTCCGGAAAGACACCATTCTGGGCCACGTCAGTTATTAATCTAGTACAGCGGAGAAATAGACAGGACCGGACTCAAAATTTTAGAAAACAATAAAATATACAATCAATTATCTCCTTTAATACAAACATTTTACTAAGAAAATTTAGGCTAAAATTCTTAAGAATAATGTATAGTACCTCGTGTTACAAGGAACACCTCAACTTCGAGAACACCCTGTATATACAGGGCTATAAATAGGCATACACAATGTTAATAAAAGTGACCTTAAAATTTAATTTTACATTTATGTCTAGTGTCACAAATGGTAGTTGCCATTTAAAAAAATGAAATTTTCGACATTTTTTTATTATCAAATTCAAAAATTGCAGTAGGTGTATGAAACACAAAAAAAATGTCACTAGTAGCGCAGAAGATCGGCCAAACCTTTAGAAATTCAATAAAAAAAAACAATTATTTATTTTCAATAGTTCAGGAGTTACAATTTTTTTAATAAATCCCTGCAACCCCGCTTTTTTGCGAAAAAGATGCCATAGGCCAAAAACGATGACAGATAAGTGTTGACAAAAGGACGTTCTAAACTTAAAATTTAACGTAGAATCGAAATTTGAAATCAAAATGGAACCTTTCCATAAAAAAAGATGGCGTCGATTTCCGGTATTTCCGGAATTTCCGGAAGTGCCACTATTTTGAAAATATTTTATTTGATCTTGGAGCAGTCGATTATAGTCGGCTACCAATTTTCATATGAATACGATTTTGGGAAATCAGAAAGTTTCTAACGAACGGGCTACGTGAATCACCCTGTATATTATTACGAAATACAGGGTGAGCAACAATAACTGTTTGAGTTGGCAATAAAAAATTTTACATAAAATTTTCAAGACTGAATTGTACCTATTTCGGTTTGTTTTATTGAAATTATTGACAGCTGGTATACATTTCAAATTTAAACGTCTTGATTTTTGTAATCTTTTATTAGTAAAATGGTTTTCTCGTTGGAACATGACATAAAAGTCACCAAAAATCACCAGAATTTATTGCCAACTCAATCAGTACTTGCTGCTCACACGGTACTATAGTCCAATTTTTACCCTTTTGAGGTGACGTCAGGATTTTCTTCTTCGCTTTCTCTTTACTGAAACGACAGAAACAGAAAAAAACAAAAAAAAAGGCACGTTTATTTATTGATGGTCACTTTGAGGTTATTTTATGCTCCTGTCAATTTGACAATTTTTAATTTCTTTCACTTATTACATTGATTACAAACATAACCTTTCGAAGCAATTGTCAACAAATTTGAAACATTATAGTTATTTATGATCAATTCAAATTTGTTTCTGATCCTAGCTCAAACATACGTGAAGTTACTAGATAATGACGTCATCGCAAAAGGGTAAAAATTGGACTATACAACCATCTGTGAATTTACAATGTTTGTCGTGTCTTTATCATTTTTGTATATAGCTACTCCTGCAGCTCTGCACTAACGTCGCTTAAACGTAGCAACATCAACACAATGAAAATTTGGAAGTGACCCACAGCCCACCTGACTGTTTCTCACTCGCTCGGCTAAAATCGGCTCGAATGAAGCTTTCAGTTCGGAGCGTGTGACGTGACGCGTGACGGTGATACCAATTCATGCCCGGGAATAATGTCGCGGTGCACCTTAAGACGTTTTCACTTCAAAAATACAGAGTGGCCCACAACTGCCTCCCCAGCGGAAAATCTGCTAGTGGTAACAGCAAGGGAAATGCCATAAATGATTAAATTCTTTGTTTTAGGCACCAATTTTATCCATTGATCCATAGGAATTTAAATTTTACGAGGCATTTGATTTTTCTCATTTTCAAATTCAATTCAATTCTGAAAATAACATTTTTCTTCAAACGTCCGTAAAATATGACATTGCACTGCTGCAATTGTCATGGCATCTAACGAGCAGACCTGCGTCCGTGAAGTTATTATCTCCGCTGAGGAGCGTCCGTGAAGTTATTATTTCCGCTGAGGGCGTCCGTGAAGTTATTATCTCCGCTGATGAGCGGCTGTAAAGTAAACTAGCTAAAGCATTTGAAATTCCTACCTGGTTTCTTAACATGTCTTAAATAATTTGTTATGAAGGTTTGAAGAAAAAATAGTATATGTTATTCGGAGCAAAAATAGTTTTATGTGCTTTGGCTGGTTTGTCTGCCTCACTGCGTTCGACAGCCAATCTACCAGCCGCAGCACATAAAACTTCATTTTTGCTCATAACATAATATAATATTTTTGTAATTGCTTTTTTTTCGAAAGTATCACTTACCGAATACGAACTTTTTCAAAAACTATTCAAACAAATTAGTCAGTTTTCGACATCGCAGGTAGAAGAAGCTCGGGATAAGTACGAAAGTTGTTTTGGATTATTTTATAATTTTGATTATAACGAAATTGATTAGAAAATTATTGAGAATGATTAATGAAGATTTTTGAAACGAACAAGTTCTACATGAAGCCAGTAGCTCGTGGTTAAAATTATTCCGTGTATTTCGATTACATATGCAGGTTTCCGCTGGGGAGGCAGTTGTGGGCCAGCTGTATATCGCCAATGAATGAAATAAATTTAACGTTTGCCTGTTACAGGTTTTATAAGACCAGGAGATCCTGTTGTTGTCATGACCGGTTCTAAACAAAAATCGGGGTTTGCTGACAAAATGAAAATTTTATATGTTACAAAACATATATCTCATGGAACTGAGTGTATCTGTTAGTCGTCTGTTGTATAATTATGACATTGAATAAAAGCATATTTACGAACAACAAAACCTGTAAATTAAACTAGGCAAAAATGAATAGGGAATTTTTTCATTTTTGAATTTTTTTTTAAATACAGTTTAAAATTTGTAATGAAACGTGTTAGATGTATAAATACATACCCATTAAATGTAATGTTTCAAGTACCTGTAAGATTTTAAATTTATCTAGTGTTTAAGAATACGTGGGAGGATTGGGGCAATTATTTTGCTTTCCAAGAAAAATTGTGGAATTCCCTATTCATTTTTGCCTAGTTTATTATTATTAATAATTATACAGGTGTTCCTCAAAAAGAAGGCGAGTCCATAGCTCCCTTATTTATCGGACGATTTTAATTATCTATGCACCAAATTAAATGGTTATTATGAATAGGCTACAAGATGGCCTACTAAATTTACGTATAGCCCCAAGGGCTTCAAGGTTACACTTGTAATGATCTAATACATTACTTCTTTCCGCCAAATATTCGAACCTGCGCAAAACTGATACAAGTGTGGTGGCGATCGTCAGCGAAGCGAAGGGCCCTACGTTGTGTTTTTCTTTTGGCGGAAAAGATTCGGAATGCAAACGATTAGAGTTCCAGTTGGAAGAGTATCACAAAATAAAAGACACATGTGAGGGACGCAAAATACCATTGTGTGCAACCGTACGCGAAATGAGCACTTCGCGTGCCTACAACAGGCCGCAAAATTGAATTTCGTACCCGTTGCCTTGACGACGGCCGTAAAAGTAAAAGTCATTTTTATATTTATTTATTATCACAATTACAACATATCTATCTGCATATTTCCGGTGTAATCTTACAAAATCTGGATTGGTTACAGTTAAAGTTGATTTTGTGTCAGGAACGGCCACTGTTAGTGCAGAATTTTCAGCCGGTTTGAAATTTCCGCCAATTTCAAATGAGACAGCCGCATGAGGTTGAGAAGTCGATAAGAAAGATCCCCATTATCGATCTATCATCTATATAAAACATACACATGTGAATTAGGTTAATTTTGGTTAATTTTTCACCGATCAAAAAGGGAAATATCTCGTAACATTTCCTGAATGTCATCAAGAGACATTTTGGTTTAGTTATTTGTGTCTTTGCACGGCTCCTGATATTTCCACGATTAAAATAACCTAAAAAGGAGCAGATGATACAACCTAAAGTTGACTCAAGTTGCAAAAAACCACTTGTCATTTGCAACAGCTTTTTTTTTCATATTTTTGAACCAAATAAAGGCACAAAGGGACCAGAAAATCATAGTTTGGGTTGAATATTTTCCATATAAGTACAGTTTAAAAGTAATTTCAAATGACTAATGCCATAAAAATGCTGTTGCAAATGTAAAGTGGTTTTTTGCAACTTGAGTCAACTTTAGCATAACAGAACTTAACATTTACCTTCCACAATAAATAAATTCCAATAAATAGATAAGCCAGTACAACATTATCAGACACGGTTTTCACATTCTTCTTGTTACATCAGTCTCAAAGTCACTGTAACATTTTTCATGTTGCCGTTTCGATTTTTCAAGTTTCAAATGCGACACTGCACAATTTATAATATTTTTTTAACTCTGGATGAGTACGGTTGCCTTCAAAAAAAAACGGAAACTGTCAGAAAAAGTTCTGTCAGATTTTACTAAATTTTTATGGTTTGAAACGGCCTTTTAGAGTTTAGGTTAAAAAACTGCACTTATGTGTCAGAAATACTACTGTCAAACGGACACAAATTGACATAAATTGATTTCAATTCCCGTTTTTTTTGAAGCGAACTGTACACGGAACTGAAACATCGTAATTTTCTTCGGACATTTTTGCAATTTTTCTCAAAGTGAATTGTTTTATTTATGTTGTTTCCATAGCGACATGGCGACATGCAGGCCGACTTTATTTTTATTGACAATGAAGTAAATTTTACTTGTTCATTTTATAATTACAAATTTTCGGGTTGTACACAACCTTGGCTACGAAATCCTTTGACGATCTCGAAATTGTCTTGCCTCGGCCGCAAAGCGACCTTGGCGACAATTTTTCTCTCGATTCGTCAAAGTACGATTTCGCAGCCTTGCTATACAAATAACTATCTCTGATCGTTTTCCTGACCGAAGAATTTTTTTTTCTTGCTCGAAGAAATGTTTGCGTTTGATTGCTTAATAAAGCGGCAGAAGATGAAAATTTTATTTCACGGATCTTGTTTTCGGACGAATCAAGTTTTGGTCGGCAGGGATGTTTCAACCATCGAAATTTGCATGTCTGGTCGTACGATAATCCAAGGGCTACTTATCCGCGTGCATTTCAGCGTCGATTTTCCGTAAGTTTGTGGTCAGGACTAGTGGGAGATTCAGTGGTAAGTCAAGATTGTAAAAAATAAAGAAAGCGTGTTTAGGTATTCTTTATTTTCAGATCGGATCTTTTGAATTCCCTATGCGTTTAACAGGAGCAGTGTACGCAAACTTTTTAAACATGTGTTACCCGAGGGTCGTTTGGGTGCCTGGGTGGTCTAAAACCACCCCCGCTCGTTCTTTTGCCACATTTGGTCCAACTTTCTAAAAATAGTCGACGCCGACCGGAAACGGCACGGCGCTTCTTTACCTGCCCTTGGAAGAGAAGGTTGTTTCTTTAGTGCTCCTCTCCCTTAGACAAAAGACTGCCTGACGGTCCGGGTAAACCGGCTGGTGTACGAAACGGCCATCTTCTTCGACGGGGTGCATTTGCTACCCCGGCGTTAAAACGGCATCGGTCAACAAATCTCGACACCGGCCCCGAAGATGGACTCGACAGTTCGACCGCTCCAGAGGGCCGGTGGTAACACATGGAACTGGCTCATTTACTTGAAAATATTCCATTGATTTTTCTCGTAAATCAGTGGTTCCGACATGACGGGGTACCACCCCATTTCAGTCGCAATGTGCAAGGTATTTTGAATCGAATGTATCCTAATCCTTGGATCGGACGAGGTGGTCCACGCCACTGGCCTGCACAATCTCCGGATCTCAATCCTCTGGATTTTTTCTTATGGGGGTACATGAAAAACGTTGTTTACAACCGACCCATTCATAACGAGGAGGACCTTCGAAACAGATTACAAGAAGCTTTTGTAACAATTACACCTGAAATGGTCAGGGCCTCTAAATTAAACTTACTAGGGCGTGCACAAGTGTGTCTCGAAATGAATGGTGGACATTTTGAGCATCTGTTTTAATTCTTCTTTCTTTGAATTTTGTTTGTGTTTCACTTTGTTATTATTTGCTTTCGTTCTATTAAACTCGGTTCTTTTTAGAACCACCATTTGTTGTTTGCTTTACGACTTCCGCCCAATAATAAATTTGTATTAATAGTTGCGGTCTATACGAAGACAACTTTTATTAAATGTAATGACATTATTCTTAACCTAAATTTTTTGACAGTGCAATAATGTGCTAATTTGACAATAAACTACAGTCGACCAGATATTTTGAGTAGAATGATAATATTTTTGGAAACCAAGCAACGCCCTCATTCATTCTGTTCTTCTCTAGTTTTTCCGGGCTTGACTAACGGGATTGGTGGATTTGATATGCTTCTAACTCGATTAAAAAAGCAGATAAGTAAAAAGAATCAGTCTTTCCAGTAATGTTATTGCTGTCGGCACAAGTCAGTTTCCTCTGGGGCGTGAGTTGTGCCACTCCCTGTATTATGTTAACTATTTAAATTTGCTTAAATTAGCTTCACAAATTGTGTGAAAACCAGGTTGCCAACTCAAATCTAACTCTCAAACACTCCCCTAGGAACCACGATCGAGCCTACTTTCTCTTATATACTCGTGCCACTCTAGTAGGATCTAGTCCCACCTAAGTCCCACATAGTATATGATTAAATTGTGTATGTATAATAATGCTCATGAATCACGATGATCTGGCTACAAAGGTAAAATTTCTGAGTTCCCTAGACGAAGAATTATAAATTAGTGTAGGTTATGTCCGTAGAGTTATGTTTGAACGGAGCTTGTGATGCGATGAATTCACCAATTTGACAAGAAGAGATATCGAAGATTTAGGCTCTGCTATCGTAGTAAAAGTTCAGGATACAAAAAATTACAAATCACGATCATTCACCATTTTGGGAAAGTTTTATGAAGTACATCGGATAGATTGAATAGCATTGTAGACATTACTAATATTATCGAAACTTCAAGTACCAATAACAAGGGAAGTAAAAATTACTAGTGACTTAAAATTTGAAGATTGTAACTGCAGGAAAAGAAAAATAAATAAGTGAGTTTATGTTCGATTTTTTTTTTGTGATCCGCCTGAAGATAATAATAAAATAGTATATATCATTCAGAGTAGAAGGTCTTTTTGTGCCTCGCCCAGTTGTCGGCCTCAACTGCGTTTCGGTCTTCAATCTCGGGCTAGGCACAAAAAGACTCACTTCTACTCTTAATAATATAATATAAGAATGCCTGTAATAAATTTGATTTCCGGCCGAGAAATTAACGAATCCAAAATAACGAGAATTAAGTATAACGAATTAAAGTAAATTAATTAGCTGAGGCCAGTGCAAAGCCAAACAACAATATTAACTTAAACGAACAGGAATGGGTAAATGAATTACAAGTTAAAGTTTGCACAAACAAGGAATCAAATTATTTTATCTTACAGGTGGAGTTTTTGAGCCACCTTAGAACATTGTTTTCGGTGACGGAAGTCAAATTTTAATCACAAGTGAGATAAAGTACTCACTAGTGAGTTAATTTGACAGTTGCCATTTAACTTGACATAAATCACTCACAAGTGACTAAATTTGACAGCTGTCATTTTACTTGAATGAAACTGCATTTCTTGGATTTTTGCAATAGTTGCACCTGTAAGATAAAACGTCGTATATCAGACGTGATCGAAATGCCATTATGAAACTCGTGAGAAGTGTCCCACTCGTGCGCAAGCGCACTCGACGGTCAAAATTGTAACTCTTGTATAATGATGCATTTCTATCACTTATAATATACTATTGAAGAACTACGGTGTGAGATCCACCGGATTTATAAATTATAAAGGCGACAACTAAGGCATTTTCCTTTACAAATCTTTATTAGCTTGGTATTAGTAATTACAGATACGAACAGTGGCTCTCAAACAGTGGAAACAGAGTTTAGTCAGTTTAGTTCAGCATAATAAAAAAAGCAAATTGAGAAAAATGTCACTAAGAAAAGTTGTTCATTTAACCTAGCTGTGCATCTCAGAAAAGTTTGTTACCTTAAACACCAAACATCTTGTATACCGGGTGATTCAGATTGGTATTCGCGCCCCTATATCTTTTTTATTTTAAGAAAAAAGTATTGCAAACCATATATATTTGTAAATCGCTTATGAAACTACAATAGATGACGTTGTTAAATCTTCTCTACGATGATATATATCAAAGTTAAGACAGTCAACTTTTTTTTTTAAATACATAGTACATTATACATTTCTTAGTCTATTCTTCTAAAGCTTTTTTTTCTACATTTGAATGTGTAAAAAAGTTGACACTTGCAATAGGAAAAAATCGAGAAATATGATTTAATTTATTCGAAAGTGTTATTTTCTAAAAAGAACTAGTTAGCCATGGAGACAATTGAATTTTGACATTAATAGCGTCAATTATTAATGTACCTACATTTAAATAAATAGCTATGTTATAACCTAAATACATTTAAATAAATAACTATGAATTGAATGCATACACGATGAAAATATGTAGTTGAATTTTGATAGTGCATGAATGACATGATGAGTCTTGGGAATCGTATTCGAATTATTCGAATAAATAACGCTTTCGAATAAATTAAATCATATTTTATTATTTTTCTCGATTTTTTTCTGATGTAAGTGTCAACTTTTTTTACACATTCAAATGTAGAAAAAAAAGCTTTACAAGAATAGGCTAAGAAATGTATAGTGTACTATTTAAAAAAAATAGTCTTAACTTTGACATATGTCATCGTAGAGAAGATTTGACAACATCATCTATTGTAGTTTCACAAGCGATTTACAAATATATATGGTTTGCTATACTTTTTTCTTAAAACAAAAAAATGTAGGGCCGCGAATACCAAACTGAATCACCCGGTATACATAGTTAGTTCTGCGAGCCAAGTAGTCTCATGGCTTGGTTGCATTTTCTTCTCCACTCTGCTCTATTTCTTGTTTATTAGTAGTTAAGAGAGGCCGATCCTGGCTCACAAAAGCGCGCGAAAATTTGAAATGTGTGTAGACCTGTAAAAGTGGTGGCCGATCCTGGCTCACAAAAGCGCGCGAGAATATGAAATGTGTGTAGACCTGTAAAAGTGGTGGCCGTTCCTGGCTCATTCGATTGTGTCAGTGTTTGGATTGTGTTTTGACCTGAAAAATAGTTGTCCGTTTTTGGCTTACTTCCGGCGAGCCTGTAAAATGAAGGGTCGTCCGCGGCGCACGATGTTTGATTTCATCTTGTGAAATATAAGGTCGAAGTGAAGATTTTCATTATTTTAATTGATCATTCTTTATTGTTCAGTGTGATGGAAAATATTTTCCTTCTGGATTTTTAATTAAATCATGCATACTGCAAGCAATGCATCGAACTTGTTCTATGTCTGTGTCTGTATGAAAATGGAGTCTTTTGAAAACAACCCCTACTGGAGACCGCCTTACGCCGTCACCGTCGAAATTTTATTGGAACAAATTCCGTTTCTATTCGATAGAGTAAAGCGATTTTTAAAAGACCCTCAAAACGACGACTATGTCGCAGGCTTTGTGGAGTTTTATCGAAGTTACTACATCACTGAGTGCAACAGGGGTGAAAATACAGGGACTCAAACATTCGAAGAGACTGAAGGTGCGTTAACAACGGCTCTAGAACATCGCGATTATCAAAAAACTCGTAATTTCTCGTCGGCGATTTCCCACATCTTCCAGGACAGTCTCGTGGTGGAGCAACTCCAACATCAATTCACCCCCAGTTTGGCGAAAAAAATCGATGGATTAATAGGCAACGGAGTGTTTCGCAATGCCGGTTGTTACAGAACAACAGACGCAAAACCGTCTGGATATGATTATTTTTATCTCTCGCCGACAGAAATTGAATCTGAGATGGATAAGTTGTTCAGGACGGTAAATGAAAAGATGAGGGACGAGAATGCGAAATGGTACAACGTTGCTTCGAGATTTTTTATTCGGTTTTTGTGTATACATCCGTTTTCAAATGGCAATGGAAGGACGGCGAGGATTTTGTTGTCTGCGTTGCTCGTTAAACACGCGATAATTCCTGTTTCGTTCTTTAATGTTTTAGATGGGAATCAGTTGTATTTAGGTTGTATAGATGAAGCTCATTCTTTCGGAAATTTTAAGCTGTTTAATTCGTTTCTCATTGAAAGTGTGTTCAATAGTTTGTATCGTTTTGTAAGTTCATTAGATATATGTGAGAGTAATCTTTAGTTCAATAAATACTGTGCATTAATGGTAGAGCTTCTTTACTTTCCATTTTAAAAATCTTTTGAACTTAATAAATATATTTTCGATGGCCTGAGAAAATGGATGCTCACTCATAGTACATAGTATAAGCGTTCGGGATTCCTCATGAATGTTCGGGTTTTTCGGAAAAGTGAGAGTGGGGAGAGAAGTGTTATATATTTGAGGTTTTGTTATGAGTTCATTTAGTATATCCTAGACTCACAATCGTTTCATTTTAAACAGTAATATAAATTGCAAAACATAAAATGAGTTCTTTCTTTTCACAGTTGAACGAATCATCATATCTGGTTTCTTATGTGAGTGTTAAAACGTTGAAGTGAACGAAAAAAATAAAATAATTTCTTTCAATAAAGTCAACACAAAATTTGGTGAAAAAGTGGTTGTGGAGTGTGACAATTTTAAAACTCTTCTTCCGGAACGGTATACAGAAAAATTTTCTGAAGAGCACATCAAGGACATCAACCAGCAACTTACGATTGGGAAACTTGTCTATCTGGTGAACCGAGGAGCAGTGGGAAAAACAACAAATTTAGAATTTCTGGAAGAATGAAGCGCAAAGAAAAGTTAAATGCGGTGTATAAACACAAACTATCTTTATATTTAAAATCATTGAACGAATTGTCTAGTTTGATAAATATGTATGAAATGAGAAAAACCATGGAAAATTTAAAATTAAACTAATGAATAAAATATGTTCTTCATTTATGTATCATTTTGTGTATGAATAAAAGTATAAAATGTGATTTAAGTGTTTTAATAATGATCGGTTGGTCATAGAAACAACATGCCTGTGATTGCGAAATTTACATGTCCGAAGTGTAGAGGAGAAACTGACATAGAGGGAGTTCGATGCATTGCTTGTAGCATGCATGATTTAATCAAAAGTCAAGGAGGAAAATATTTTCCATCACACTATAACATAAAGAATAAAGAATGATCAAGAAAATAAAAAATAAAAATTGTAGTCTATTTTAATTATTATATTATAAATTGTTCGGTTGGGAACAATCAATTTTCATATTGAAAAGAAATATTGTGTGAGTATGCTCATTAAAATTTGGGTGTACAACAAACCGCTATATCCATTGAGAAGGTAATGAAGAAACAAGTATGATTTAACAAGGTTGTTACCATATATTGTTTAAACGATAAAGATGAATGTCGTAAATCTGATTGGGAAATTTATGCCAGAAATCGAATGTGGTTTGGAAGAAGAATTGCAAGAATAGAAGTGATTTTAAAATCAGTGTTTGAAAAAAAATTGTTTGAGATAAAAATGTAAACTCTATAGATGCACTTGCTGCAATAATATTAAATTGTGAAGTATTTTTGTGTGCACGATACCAAAAGACATCGATTCATGTTATGTAAAACTTGCCGAAAATAGAAATCAAACCATGTAAGTTTGGAATATTTGGATTTATTTACAAAAAACAAAACATAATATGTAATAATAAAAATAATACAACATTACAATACTATGCTATCTACTATGCACTACACAAATTACTTACTTATTCTAAACTAATATCTAATTTTTCACTTAGTTGTCTCCATCCGTTAATCTGCTTCATTACTTTGTCTCTTTTTACTTTAATAATTTTTTCCCGTTTTTTCATTTCAACAATCTGCAACAATTCTTTGTCGTACTTCGCTTTTTCAGCTAATTTTCTTTATAACTCCGCACCAACTGTCTTTGCCAGTGTTCCTTGACGATTTTTATGTCACTATCACTATCACTATCTCTCGCTCCTTTGTAATGTTTTTTGACGTTTGCCCAAATCTTTCCTCTTCCAAGACCTTTTCCAGATGCTGGACGTAACGATGATGATGATGTTCCCGGCTTCACCTCGAAGTCATCATCATCGTTGTCACTCACAATTGTGTGAGCAGGTGACACCAGCTCACAGAATCGACCAAAGGAAATCTGAAAATTTCACAAAAAAATTATTAGATAAACTTAAAAATTATAGAAAAAAAGATAAATTCACACTTACATCCTAACCCAGAATTGAGGGCGACAGCTCCAAATTCATCTTTTCTAAGGAAGTTGTTGAGGCGGCGTTTGATGTGGAAGGCTACAGAATGGATATAACATTTTGTCATTATTGAAAACGAAAGAAATAAATATAAACAGATCTTACCGGAGGAACAACCGTTACATCAATTATATTCACTCTTGATTCGCACTGTTTTTTTAACGATAAATTATTGTTCTTGGGCATCTTGTTAAGAAAAACTGGATTAAAAAATAAATGCAAAGTATAAATAAGAAAAATAATGCATACTGTAACTTTTCGACCTCCTTGACTTTTCCTCGATGATTTTTTTTTTCCTCATTTGGTGTATTGTTGGTTGCCGCATTCCCTCGGATGAAATTTTGCGGAAAAATACGAAACAAAAATAATGAGAAAAGAAATATTTATGGATCCTACGTTGTGTTTTATTTTTCATTTGGTTTAATTAGGCTCTAACGAGAGGCTGTACCTTTGGAAAGTTTTCAAAGATGAAATTAAAACGATTGCGCACACTTCACTTAAATTTTATTTAACAAATAATCGAGTGTGGTGGAGTTTGGTCCCAACAAATGATAGAAATAAATAAATGAATTTAATAACAGAATTTGGTGGAAATTTGACCCAATGAGATTTGACTCGCGCCCTTCGAATTGAGATCTGACTCATGAATAAATGACTAAGCTGGGCAAATAAAGGAGTTTATGGCGCGAACAGCATTATACGAGTTTGAGAGGCGAATTATGTGATCCGATTTAGATTTGACTTGTTTCCCCAATTAAATTGAACCCGACGCGATGCCTTGGAATCTCATAGATCACCCCGGTCTACTCCGGTGGTCGAAAATAAAAGGGAAAAAAGGTTCTAACAGGGCCAAAGGGTACCTCTCTTCACCTGTCAGCTGGCCTAGTTTGGTCGCTGGCCCCCTTGGGGGTGACGCGTTTAATTTTGTGCTCTTACGCCGGACCACAGCTTATCGAGTGCGACGGACACTGGCGGTAGCTTCCCGAACTCGAGAATCCAAGACATAAATAATGAATGGAAATGTTTTATAATAATTGCATACTGGTTCCCCTTGACAAGAGCACGTTTCCCCAATCGGTAAATGCACGAAGATCACATACTTCGTGATAAAGAAATTAATATAAGATTCTAAAGAGTCACGTGGTCATCAAAAGCTCAAAGAAAATAATATAATCTTTACTTTAGAACGATAAAGAACTAAATGCTGTTTGACTAATTAAATCGCGACTACAAATAATGTACAAGAATTAGAGAAATCATTTACCTTGTGAATGTAAAGAACGTGGTCACAAAATGGCGGCTGGAAGTACTGAACGTACCCCCGGCTACTTTGGAGATCAAACCCCGAGTGAATCAAAAAAGCCTTGTTTCCCGTCCCGCCATCGGTTTTATCATTTCTGGCGCACCCCACTTTCGCAACCCCTACTTAACTAAAGTGACCAATCAGCTTGGTTCTACTTTACGCCGACCGCGACACCCTTTCGATACCTCTAGAACTTTTGAAATTACAGTTTCCGTTTTCCACCATTAATTTAAATGTTTAAGTTTAGACTTTTGTTAGGACCAGACCGAATGTACATAATTTGCTGTTGAATTAGAACTCTGAAAAAGAACACTAAATTACTGACTCTATACAATAATAAACCTTAACATCAAGAAACAAACACAATTAAAAATGGAACAAATAGAATTAAACAGGAACACTGAATTACCGACTCTATACAGTAATAAAAATCAGCACCAAGAATTAAACAGAATTAAAATAAAACAAACAGAATTAAAATGAAACAAACATAATAAACATGAAACAGAATTAAAATAGAACAAATTAACCTTATTTTGAAACCTAAATTGGGCTTGAAACGCTGTTACGTAATTGTCATGTCATGCAACTAAATTCCGTTGCTATTCTGCTACTTCTAAAAATTGTTCTACATTGGTTTGATTCCCCAAAACCGTTCTAATTAATAATTACTTGGTAAATTTCATTCTCTCTCTCTCTCACTCACACGTCTGATTTCTACGACTACCTGGCTTTACCGTTACCCGGTCCTCTGTGTTTTCTACCGACTCCCTTTCTACTTTGCTTTGTTACTTTTCTAACTAAAAGTGCAAACGGTTCTAGTTATTTTCTAGGATAAAGCGCTCTGTTTTTAATTTGCAATTCTCGCCCTTTAATTACAAATATGCCACAAATTTGAGAATGCTAAAAAAAGTAAATTAACCTAATGAACATTGATTTTGTTGTTCTCTCAATTTGAAACCTGCTAACATCAAATTCATTAATTCAATTATCCCCTGATTTTAACTGGACTCCCCAAATTGTCGAACGAGTAAATTTTGCAATGTTTCTTTTCCCATAAAAACTGTTATCTTTGTGTTGTGTTCGGACAGGACGTGTACCTGCATTTTCAAAGAAAGGTTGGCAGATTTCACTTGAGGAATGTGGTGCCGACACGGCTTCAATAAAATTTACAACTGACCAGCATTTCCGTCGCAAATGAACGGTATTTAAAATATTTCGTTGAAATTATTTTAAAATTAAAATTCCTAATTTATCGAACCTATTCGGACCGTTACAATACGTTGCAAAAGACCCTTCTTTCATGCGACAGCGGATAGGGCAATTTTTTTGAAAGAAAGGTGGGGATAGATTCTTCTCCCTCCCACTTTTCGGAGACAAAAAGTAGAAGGGATAATGTGGTGGGGAAAATCAAATTCTTATATAATAATAAAAGCTTTACAGAAGTCACTTTTATTCATCAATCATCTACCATAACATACATCCTTACAAAAATGTGTGATTACGAAGAACAAGTGGTGCAGTGCCCGTACAATAAATTTCACATGTGCTTGTTAGAGCGAATGAATATTAAACATCAGCAACGGCTCCAACAACAAAAACCCCAACAAGACCTATGGCATCCACAACAAACTGATGTCGCAGAGGAGTCGTGGGACAACGGCAATTATCCCACTTACGTTCCCAAAAAAAGAACATATGGGAGACAACAACAATCCCAACTGCAGTCGGAGGTAGAAGAAGAGTCGTGGAACAAGGATGACTATCCTACACAGCAACAACAATCTGAGGTACAAGAGGAATCTTGGGACAAGGATGATTATCCTACGCAGCAACAACAATCTGAGGTACAAGAGGAATCTTGGGACAAGGATGACTATCCTACACAGCAACAACAATCTGAGGTACAAGAGGAATCTTGGGACAAGGATGACTACCCTACACAACAACAATAACAACAATCTCAACCGCAAACTGAGGTAGAAGACGACTCGTGGGACATGGATAACTACCCTACATATGTGTCGCATAATCATTATAGGAATAGTTTTTAGTATGTAGTAATATGTTTGGTGAATAAAGGAATATTATCCATATTTGATTTCTAATAAATTTACACCTTCCCCAATTAGTAATTAGTATTAGTTCGATAAAAAAAACCTGACAATTTGAGTCCAATTTGACCAAAAACCCCGCAACATGTGAAGAGGGGAGGGCTCAAAATTCACTTTTTTTTTCTAAGTCCGAGGGTCAGAATTCGACCTTGGGACATATATCTCCGTACAGGGGGTGCCCAAATCTTTCTTCCCTTAGTTTTTGGTCGGACGGAAATGAAGATGAATTCTCACTTTCGATGCCTTAAATTTCAAAATATTGAATGTTGCTTTCGGCTGCGGAAAGTCTGTGCAGGTAACATTCTATTTTGCTCTTTCCCACTTTGACAGGTTCAAAATCTGAAATTTTGATCGCTGGAAACCTGTCTTTCGTCAGTTGGATATTCGTCAAGTTACGCCGCCCTATTCGGCGTCTCGATTCCTATATGTGGAAATTTTTTCAGATTTTTTTCTCTGAAAATAAGTTAGGGGTAGGTTTTTCAAAGTGATCCTAGCTACCCCGAGTTACATATCAAACTTCATTCCTCGAACTGAGAAATTTAAGGGGATGAAATTTTTTTATTATTTTCTTTACCGTTTAAAACTTAGTGAAAAATGGTGGCAAAATTGCTTCGCAAGTCGCGATAGCGCATTTCGACTTATGTCATCCGATGCACTTTTTGAAGGCGCACATTTTCCGTCATAATTCAAAATTCGATTGGACCTACCGTTTCCGAGATAATGACATTTTAAATTTTTACAAAAAAAAAAATCTTAGTTTTTTGCATCCTCGGATTCTCCCTAAAAAACAAAACCTTAACTGTACTGAAACGAATTTTCTTAATGTGTATGGTTCCAAAGATAATTGAGTTTTCGTAAAAGTGACATTTCTCCTGAAATAAGAGGGACAAATTTTCTTTTTTATATGCCCTCGGCTCCAACCTCGAAAAAGGAATTTTTATTGTAGTATATTGAATTTTCCTAATGTGCATGGTTCCCAAGATAATTGACTTTTCGTTATATATAATTTTTTCCTACGAGTACATTGTATGGGTCCTCAGTAAGTTAAGATTTTCCTAGGGTGAGCTTACTCAGTAACTTTTATCACTCCTTCTTTTGTTGGGATTGGTTGAGGGTTCGTAGATCATCGCAAACATTCATATAGGGTGAACACCTACAAGTGTTAAGAGTGATGTACTCGTATATATGTAGTCACACACACACAATTTAGCTATTATTTCCATTGTTTCCGTTTCATGCATTAATTAAGAACGAAATTTTTTTTTTACAGAATGGACAGTGTCACATGTTTGTGCAAGCGTTCTGTGAAAGTGATACGCACTTACATAAGTAAAATAAAATCATAGCCAGTTTGTCGCATCTAAAATATTATCGATTGAAAATCAAACAAATTAAGAAATCGTTAATAAAGTCAGGTGAAGGTGTATCGACATGTGTAAAAAGACAAGTGTGCAATGTAAAATGGAAAGATATTGAGTCATCTTTTAACAACAGAATTCGTACTGGTTTTATATCAACAGTAAACATAAAGGATCCTTTAATATTTTTGAAGAAATCGTATACATGTTTTCTGATAAAAATTAAGAAAATTCTTCAAGAATCTATGATCAAATGTAATGTAATTTTATCTGCAAATTTTATAAAACCTCAAACAGGGGAAGTTGATTTAAAAAGTTTTAGCACTAAAAACTCCCCTCTCGATTCTACTACTGATCTAAAGCGATGGTATCAAAATAACGTAACGGATAAACTCATGACAAAATTGGAAGAATTTGCTGAAAAAGATTCAGGATGGGCTTTGCATGAACTCTTGGGTTTGAAAGTCAATATTAACAAATATGATCCACTTAAAATAGGCTATTCTTCTTTTGTCTCAGTTCCGAATTATATAAAGAAAAAGCATGCAGTCATCAATGTTTGCAATGAGGATAAATATTGTTTTCTTTGGGCAGTAGTATCAGCCTTATATCCGGCTAATAAAAATGCTAATAGAAAGTCCTCGTATCCTCACTTTAAAGATGTCTTGATATATGTTGATGACCTACAGTTTCCCATTACAATAATAGTATATTAAAGTATGTGTGGATAACAAGGTCTTTAAAACACGCACGAGCCAAAAAAGTCTTGGGTATTTACGGACGAAGATTTACGAAAATTTTTCATTAATGCTCCTGACGCTAGCTTCTTGTTTTTAAAGGTATGTGTATGAATTTTCTCTAAAAAAAAGTCAGATAATGCTTTCAATTTTCAGGTTGTCACCATTTGTGGAATTTTTGGTTCGTGTAGGAGACAAGAAATGTGTGATTTGCGAATGTCTGATGTTAAAGAAGAAGGTTCTATGTTGGTGGTCAACATTCGTCCGTTAAAAACGGACAAAGGCCGGAAATTCGTTATTGTAGATGATGACGGTGGCATACCATACGTTCAGTTGTTTAAAAAGTATCTTTCTCTTCACCCAAGCAATGTTAACACCGACAGAGTATTTTTAAAATATGAATCTGGCAGATGTATTCGCCAAGTTGTAGAAATTAATACTTCCGGAAAATGTCCCTCTCTACTCGTAGTAGCGCGTTTCTTAAAGCTGCCAGACCCTGACAAATACACTGGTCATGCATTTAGGTAGTTTACAGTCATTCTATAAATAAATTAAAGATTAACAATGGTATTTTTTCAGGCGGACGTCTGCTACAATTATGGCAAATGGCGGAATGGAAATAGATAAACTTAAGCGTCAAGTTGGTTGGAAGTCTTCTACAGTAGCAGCGAGTTATATTGAAGAATCCATCACAAACAGGACGAAGGTATCAAAACTCATCGCTGGAATGGTCAGTAGTGAAAATACTAGTGTCTCAGTTGCTGCTAAGGGGGAAATAAACTACGTGTCTAGACCATCTACATCACATAATGTTACTGAAAGCCAGAAGACAAAATCTGGAGCTAATCAGATTCAGATATCTAATAATAAAAATTGTACCTTGAATTTCTACCTTAATTAGTTATGTTGTTATTTCAATAATTTATTTTCAATAAAGATAGCGATGAAGTTATAATGTTACCTATATACCTTGTTTCTTTGACAACCTTTAAAGCTAGGCGTGCTTGAATCGCCTGTTTTAGCACGCTCAGGCGTGCTTAAAACGGCGATTCTGATGCAGGTACAATAAAAAAGATATTAGAAAATTTGAAAAACTTAACAAATTAATTATCAATCTTTATTGCATAGAAAACAAAAAAGTTTTACCTTGCTCTCTTAGTTCCAATGTTGAAAGGAATGCTAAGACAATTAATTTGCTTATGTTACCGTTAAAATGTAACTCGAATACATATAGTTTGTCCGATACGGAACTACTATTTCATTTCACGTGGATAAAAAATATGTCGGCGCTATTGTCGAAACAGTTATCGGCACGTGGTCACAAAACATACAGGTGTCCCAGAACTGGCTCCCCAGAGAAAACAGGCATGTGCCGACAACAAAAGAGACCCCAAATTGACTAAAATAAATTTTGTGCTAGCTCAAATTACCGAGTTATAAAGTTTTTAATTTTACCAATCCCGGAAGCTCGTCCTCAGGTGTTACTAAAAAATCCGATCGGTTGCTAAACAACAACAAAAAATCTCTGATATCGCACAAATCAATAAAATGTTTGGGCAACTGGAATTTTGACGTTTTCCGATATAAACATTCGTTGACGTTTATCTGTCATCAACATCAAGACTTGACAATTGCAAAATTCGAAATAAAACAATAAAAATGGCGATTCTGAAAAGAACCATTTATTTAAATAGGTAACAATGTTAAAGCAGATGTTCGAAATGACCACCATTCATTTGTATGCACAATTGTGCTCTACGTAACAAACTTCTTGTATAATCTGTTTCAAAATCAAAAATCCACCACCTGTTGAATTATGTTGGCAGAAAAAAAGAAATCCCTAGAAAAAGTTTAATTTTTTGGGTTGGCCCAACCTCCCGCCAAAATTTAACTGACAACTGTTGAGTTTACTTACGTAAAACAAAATAATTATTATGTACAAAAGGTAGTAGCTACCATATCATACCTTTTGAGTGGAATAATAAAATGAGAATAAAAAAACATGATGAACTACGACCAAAACGATTGTCAACAGTTTTCTTTTATAACCCCACTTTTTTCTGACATTTGCAGACACACTAAAAAACAAAAGTTGGCGACGTTGTCGGTTGTATTTTCGAGGTAGAATGCAATGTTGGTGGATTTTTGATTTTGAAACAGATTATAGTAGCGTTAGTTATCATTTCTTCAGTAACTGAAACAAAGCCTCCTGAATTCGAAATCTCAGATCAGCCTCTGAATTTATGGGCCGCCGATAAATGATTTAGATCTGGAAACCTGGCAGGCCAATGATGCGGTCCTCCTCGACCGATCCAGCGCTGTGGATATTGGTTATCCAAAATTTCCCGAACGTTTCTGCTAAAATGTTGGAACCAGTCATTTATGCGATAAGCAAGAGATACAATTTCAAGTAAATCAGGTAGCTCCGTGCCAATGAACTGAGCATATCTTGCCCCCGTTAATCTTGCGGGGAATTGAAACGGTCCGATCTAGAGCCGGGGATTCGGAATTTTAACAAATGGAAGGATCCACCACGCTTATACTTGCCAAACGATCGCCTTATAGCCCAGTCCACAAATTAACAGAAAACCTATGTTGAAAACTTCTGGGAAATAATTCTCTTGGATTTTCCTCTGCCCAGATATGAAGGTTGTGATAATTGGAACAACCTTACCGGCAAAATAGCGACTCATCAGAAAACAGTATCCGTGACAAGAAGTGTGGAGCATCGTTTTGGTTTATTAACCATAGATAAAACTCTCGCCTCATTGGATAATCCTCTGGCAGAAGATGTTGTACTCCTGTATAGTGGTACGGATGCCTCCTATTATCAGCTGGAACTCTCTACACCGAACTCTTGGATAAACCCATTTCACGAGAAACTGTTCGAATACTCCGGGTGCCGTCTTCCTCAAAGACATTCAATACGGCTTCCTCGTGTTCGACAGTCCTTACATTTCTTGGAGTACCCCCAACTTCTTCTTCGAACTGGCTGCATCTGACCCGTTTCTCGACCCCGAGCGATTAATTTCAGGATTGTTTTATGATCCGGATGACTTTGTCTTTGTGGAAATTGTTCACGGTACAACCTTACTGTTTCACGTGCATTGTTCCCACATCGTGCAAAAGTAAGAATCATATCTACGTACTCAGAGGAAGAATACATGTTAAATGATACACTTGAATTAAATATCGCAGCGAAATTGTATAACAAATGTCAAACTGACGTAAACAATCATTCTAATAAATGTAGTGGACCAAATCTAATGGACGGAATTATAGAGATTTACGGATAAAAAGGAAACCTAGGCAAGGCAAAATTGCGATTATTCCACCTTAATGATGCTCAACTCTCATTGGTCAACTATGGAATGTCTTTTCTCGGTTATCATTTGAGATAGGACTTTTTTTCTTCAAAGTACACGTTAATATATTCGCCCTAAGGCTCCCTTTTTTCTCTGGGGATCCAGTTCTGGGACACCCTGTATATTTGTGAACGATGTTTAAATTACTTTGGAACAGTAGATTTGCTTGAAAAACATAAAAGTTTATGTCTTAATATTAATAAATATTGCGTAACGTTACCGAAGGAAACGGAAAAATATTTGTCTTTTAAAAATTATCGTTATCAGGAAAAAGTGCCTTTTGTTATCTATGCAGATTTAGAAAGTATTTTGGAGAAAGTTAAGGAGAAAGACATTTCATATGAAACCAGAAGCACACCATATCAAAAGCATACAGCGTGTAGCATAGCATATTATTTCAAATGTTCGTATGATGACTCGTTATCAAAATTTTCTATAAATCGAGGACGAGACTGCATCGAATGGTTTGTAAATGAACTAAAAAATATTGCTCACTTTTGTGATGATCAGTTTAAAACAATTATTCCCATGACAAAATTGCATGACGATGATCAAAGCAAACTGTTTCTTAGCGTTGATGTTTGTCACATTTGTAAAAAACCATTTACCGATAATGAAATAAGAGTTCGCGATCACAATCATCAAACCGGCAGATTTCGGGGAGCAGCTCATCAAAATTGCAATTTAAATTACAAGGATGTGCACGCAGTACCTGTCGTCTTTCATAATATGAGCGGATACGATGCACATTTTATTATTAGAAAATTATCTACACTACTGAAAGGAACTGTCAAATTATTGCCTATTAATAAAGAAAAATATATATCGTTTAGCATATTTGTACCAGATACAAATATTTGCCTTAGATTTATCGATTCGTTTCGTTTTATGTCACAGAGCTTGAATAAACTTTCATCCAATTTAAAAGATGAACAAAAGTTGACGTCTAAATCTAATTGTAAGAGTGTAGAAGAGTTTTGTTTGTTGAACAGAAAAGGAGTATTTCCTTATGATTACGTTGATTCTTGGGAAAAGTTAGAGGAAAAAAATTTGCCTTCCCAAAAAGATTTTTATAGTCAATTGCATGATAGTGAAATTAGTGACTTTGACTATTTTCATGCTATCAATGTGTGGAAAGTTTTTAACATCCAAACCCTCGGAGAATATTCTGATTTGTATTTGAAAACTGACGTCCTTCTACTGACTGATGTATTTGAAGCGTTTCGTCAAACTTGCATGAAAACTTACGAGCTAGATCCCTTACATTACTACACGGCACCAGGATTAACTTTTGATGCAATGTTGAAAACAACAAAAGTCTCATTAGAACTTCTTGTCGATATTGATAAAGTTCTTTTCATTGAAAAAGGAATTAGGGGAGGTGTTTCCCAATGTTCCAATAGATATGCCAAAGCAAATAATAAATATATGAAAGAACGTTATGATGTGAGTAAATATAGCACCTACTTAATGTATTTTGATGTAAATAATTTATATGGAGCAGCCATGTCTCAATGTTTACCATACGGAAATTTCGAATTCATGGAGAAATTTAATGTCGAAGAAATCCTTAATACGGCAGCTGATTCCTGCAATGGGTACATTCTGGAATGCGATTTGGACTATCCGATTCATCTGCATAATTTACATAGCGATTTACCGTTAGCACCAGAACATATGGTTCCACCAAGTTCTAGATCTAAATTAAAGAAATTACTTTTGACATTGTATCCGAAGAAGAACTACATCATTCACTACAGAAATTTGAAAGTGTATTTACAATTAGGAATTAAGTTAAGAAAAATTCATAGAGTACTAAAATTTAGTCAGTCTCCTTGGTTAAAAGAATACATAGATTTAAATACAAAATTACGACAACAATCACAAAACGAATTTGAGAAGGATTCTACAAATTGATGATTAATGCTATTTATGGTAAATGTATGGAAAACGTAAGGAAGCATAGAGATATTCGTCTAGTAACAAAATGGGATGGACAATGGGGTGTTCGTGGTCTCTTATCGAAACCGAACTTTCACAGTTCTGTTGTATTTGATGAGGATGTGGTTGTTGGAGAAATGAATAAATTAGAAATATTTATGAACAAACCTATTTATGTGGGATTTAGCATATTAGATGTATCAAAAATTTTCTTATACGACTTTCATTATGAATACGTTTTAAAAACTTTTAGATTGAACTCTAAGTTGATGTATACCGATACAGATAGCTTAATTTATCTCTTTAATGTTGATGACATATATCAGTATATTAGAAAAGATAGTCATCGCTTTGATACTTCCGACTACGATCCTAAAAATATTTATCAGATAGAGTTAAAAAATAAGAAAATTCCTGGATTAATGAAAGATGAAAACAATGGTAAAATTATGTTAGAATTTGTAGGACTTAGATCAAAAATGTACGCTTATATAGTTGAAGAGAAACTGAACACAAAACTAATAAAAAAATCAAAAGGATCTACGAGATCCTCAATTAAAACCATCACATTTGATGATTATAAAGAGTGTTTATTTTATAATAAATTATTTGAAAAAACTCAGAAACTAATTAAAAGCAAACGTCATAAGGTGTTTTCAATCAAGCAGAGAAAAGTTGTTGTGAGTTCATATGATGATAAGCGCATGCTCAGTTATGTCAGTACAGACACAAAACCGTGGGGTTATTTCTGTAAAGGGGAAGTATAAGTTTAGATTCACGCACATACAGACACCATATCGAGATATCGTTTTGTTCATTGTGCTCTTGTTTATTAAAAGAAAGATGGATTTTGCCTTGCAAATTGAACTAACAGCACAAGAGACTGCGCAAAGAGTATACAAAAATTTCTTTCAATGTGCCATTTCTCGGACCGAACCAAACAGTGCTAATAATGTTCTTACATTTTTGTTGAACAAGAAAGATTTCATTATATCAAGTGAAATTTTATTATATGCCGCACCTTATGGGAAAAAAATTGGTCTTTTCACAATGTGTCGCTTGTTAAACCGAAAAATAAATGTAGATAATTATCTCAATAAGATCGTTGATATATGCGTAAAGGCAAATTGTGAAATGTTAAGTTTAAACAAACTAGATAAACTTTTAATTGCTCATAATTTAGAACGTAATATTTCTCATAAACTACATGTTATAAAATTACTGTCTGGATTTAATCTTGTCGACGCATATCGTTTGGAGTACCCGGTGAAAAATATTTTGAAGAATAACAAGGACA
This sequence comes from Tenebrio molitor, assembly GCF_963966145.1. Lineage (NCBI taxonomy): Eukaryota > Metazoa > Arthropoda > Insecta > Coleoptera > Tenebrionidae > Tenebrio > Tenebrio molitor. Next base: position 13,299,500 of record NC_091048.1, on the reverse strand, counting down.
TCAACGCATGCATCGATGAATTCATCTGTCGAGCAGGGCACCTGGCGGACAGTCAAACCCTGGAAAAATAAATTCAAGCCTTTAGAAAACCAAACGCATGCTGCCATAATGACCTGGTTGATGAAGAACATCTCTAAAAGAAAAAATGATTCTGAAGCTATGCTGGGTTGGACATGCGGTCCGGATTCTGCGAAGTGGCCTTCGACCGATTTGAAAGATTATGAAGAAACAGTATCTTTATTGAACATGTTATCTTGAGGTTTTTGTGTGAAAAATAAAACTGTTTAAATGTATTTGATTGTGTTTTATTCATAAAATAAGTATTACATTATTCCTAAAGATAGAATACACTTAAATAAGAAAATTACATTATTGCACAGTATTTATTGAACTAAAGAAACAATATTTTTTATTGGAACATATTTGGCAATTCTGTCATGAAGAATTAGACAATATGCTGTTGTTTTGTTGGGGATAACAACGTTGGTTTCAAATTCAATTCGTATATCGATTGGACTTCTCTTTAATTCTTCCTTCTGCTTGGAACAATCGATGACTACAATCGGCGCCAATTCTTTGAACTCTTCTCGTGTGAAAATTGGTTCGGTATCTTTATAAAGAAATGAAGTTTGAAATTCTGTAAACATATCATATAGAAGTGCGTAATGATTGTTTGCATAATTTATATTTAAATTGTCATACGGATAAACCGTATCATTAAGGAATACTTTGATATTGCTTAAATTACAATGATCGAAACGACTACAATCTTTTCTTATTTGATCTTTTCTGTCAGTTTGAAGACCAAAAACTATATACTGGGGTTTTTCAATCGATGATTTAATAGCCCAAGTGTGCCTCTGAGTCTGTGACAACATGGGATATTCATGCAATTCTCTACTTCTGAAGGGGATGTATAATTCTCTTGCGCTCTTAACAACATCGAGTAATTTTAATTGTTCCTTAATAGCCACAGATATGTGTGGTACTCGCCAAGCTAATTTATGTATCAAAACTTTGGCAGATCTTGCATTAGCATCCACATCATCAAAGATTAAAGCGTTATTATCTGTATTGCTACGGACCAATACCAATTCTTGTCTGGAGTTTAGTACGATTTTTTTGAAATCTTCACACAAACCTAAAATGGTTCTGAGTGGTATGATTGCATCAAACAGTCCAGTTGTTTTATCAATTAAAGTAGATTTTGCTTTCGGAAACCAGCCACCATTTTCAAGAGCCTTACTCTGTCCCGTATTGTATGTAACGTATCCTTTCATGACGGACATAATTCCAGGATTTCTAACGCGATCAACGACATCTCCAGCTACTTCCAAACAAATTTCATTGAACAAAAATAAAATACCCATATTAACAAACCGAACGTCAGGTGATTCGATGAGCACGTTAGTCTCATTTCGCACTTCTACTTTTCCTTGTACATGCAAAGAACTGTACCAAGGTAAAGTGTATATATCTTGCTGCTGAATGGGAATTCTAATTTCATCATTGTTATTGAACGAACTTGAAGCATAAGGTGGATGAGTTCGTTTTTCTGCATATGCAATTGTTGTATCAAAAAGAGGTGACTCGTTCACGTTCAATATTTCAAAATTCATTTTCTCAATTAATTTTCACTTTAAATCCTAAACTCTCAAGGAATTTTCGATTTTCCAATGTTAAATGCTTGCTTCTCGTCAACTGACTGATCAACTTCCTCTTGTCAACTGTATTTATATATTTGCCTCCGGTTTGAGTTTTATTGAAAACGATACCCATCACATCAATCTAATGGATTCTTCTGAGATGCAGTCTCACCGTTATCACTTCTTCTCTAAAATTGACTAAATTTCCATCCTGATCTGTTATTTTAATGGTAATTTCATCAAGTTGCTTTGTGTTGATTGGTAGATAAATTACGTTCGATGGTGATTCTATTATTTTGTAACCTGACGGAACAGATGGAAAAAATTCGTGAATCACATGTACTTGTTCACCATTTTTGTATGCTCCAGCAACAATGTTGCATTCCACACATAATCCATTTATTTTAGAAATTTTGCATGGAAAGTCTGATATGTGTCTCGTGTGTGAAGTTAATCTTTTTGATTTAAAGCCTAACAAATTACCGATTGAATCTTTCTTAGTGAAATCTATATCCAATATCAACAAATTTTGCAAGTTCCTCACTCAAATAACTACTAATATCATCAATTTCATATGAACCTTCAGGAATTGTGATGTGAGATTTTTTACCATTTTGTAATGTGAAATAATAGTATGTTATATGCCAAGGTAGAGAAGACATTTTTTTAAGCCGAGGTAGTTTATTCCCCGAGAAGCGAAGCTTCGAGGGGAATAAAGAAGCGAGGCTTAAAATTGTCTTCTCTAGCGTGGTGTATATATTATTTTTTTCACTACTAGATCCGTTAAAACCCTTTCTAATAATAATTATTAATTAAATTTGTTTGTCCGATGCGACGATCCGAGTTCTCATTTTTCAACGGTTGCTATGAAAATTGAAAATCGTCTGTCTACGTTAACCAATAAAATCAAAGAAAATCTTCCGTTGCTAGGTGACGGCTGTTCATTATTGACCTTGGTTAATAATGAAAATTATTATTAACCTTGGGAGAGAAATTCTACTTCTGGGGTCGGTTCGAGAGTCAATAATGACGCCTTCTGAGACTAGTAGTGAAAAAAATTTATTATTGGTAACATCTACATTTGCAAATGAATTACATGTTCCAAAATTTATCAATCCCAAAACATATTCACTCTCGTCATCTAATAGAATAGGGGGATACAATTTATGTGAAAGAACCGAATTCGTTCCTGTTAGTGTAAACTTGTTGACATGATGCTGTCAAGAAGAAAGCCGCAAATATACTAAACAATTACAATTGTTAATTATTGTTATATAAAAACTTTAAACATAAATGTCCACAGTTCACCGCCTTGAATGACTGCAAATTTTGATGATTATAAACAATTTTAGAAGAACCTTTGCTGTTTAAATATTCAGTTAATTCTAATGGAGGTTGCAAATTTCCGAAACTATCGAAATACACTGCACGATTTCCAACTTTTTTGTAAGCTGTCCAGTGTGTCCCGTCTCCTGTTTCATCATCTAAATTTACAATGCCACATTCATTCGCACGAACTTTCAATCTGGATAAAGAATCCTTCATAAACACTCCCCTAAAATTATAAATTTTTAAAATCTTTGCATGTTTTTTCAAATCTATGTTAGTCAAGGCTCGTTTTGGCAACTTTATTGGAAGTCGTTTCTTGACTTCCAAGGTCCTAAAAAAAGACCGTATCCCTTCTTATATGGTTTTAGATATAACCCATTTCCTGATTTGTTCAAAGCAATTGCCTCCATTTTTTGGTTATGTCGTTGATTTTCTTTAAGTTGTTTTTGAGCTTCTTTAGCAGCATTAACTGCTTTAACAATTGTTGCGGCCCCACCACCTAATGATCCTAATGCACCGAGCGCAGCAAAAATTGGAATGAGTAGCACCACTTTTTAAAACTGGAATCACACGAAGCGGTGTAATTCTTCTTTTGCCTTTTGCAGATTTTATTGCTTTTACTGCAACTTTTACAGCATCACTAGAATTTTTAAATTTCTTCCCCTTCAATGCTGATCGTGCTGTTTTTGTTAAATCGTTAAAACGCAATCCTTTGCCACGTTTTAAATTTTGTCTTTTCCGTTTTTGATTTTTAGATTTACAACCCATACCAAGTTTCACTTTGGCTTTCATGATGCTGGCCACACCTAATGCTGCCGCTTTTTCTCCCAATGAAGCGTTCAAAGAATGAAATCTCTCTTTTGCCTTTCCCAATAAAACACTATCTGCTTTGTGTCTTTCTTGTAAATCCTCGTGGTTATTATAAGCTATATCGTGTTCTTTACAGGCTTCGTCTAGCTTCGATAGTTTTGTTCCGGGACCGCAATAATTGTATCCAGGAATATGAAATTCGAAAGGCAATTTGTTAATGAGCGAATTTACAACACCCTCACCGCGATATCTCTTATTGATAGTCTTTTTTGGACTGTTCACATTTGATCTCCTCAGCAACATTTATAGTTTTTTCTTTACACTCCTACTGCAAGAACCAAACTAACTTAATTCTTTAAATATGATTATCTTTATATATCCAAAACCAAGATAAAAACTTCAGTTTAGTTTCTATCAAAATGCGAATAGTACAACAACCGATCACACTCACGGTCACAAATAATGACTCAAAACATTCTGAAACTAATAAACGACACGGTGAATTATTACGATCAACAATTCGTTGTCTTCTTGTGGGACCATCTAATTGTGGAAAAACCAATACCATGATCAGTTTAATTGAACATTCTAACGGTTTACGATTTAAAAATGTCTATTCAAAATCTCTTTTTCAACCAAAATATCAATATTTAGAAAACTTGTTGAAACCCATTAAGGGTATGAATTATTTTGCTTTTAACGATTTGGAAAGCAACATACTCGTACCTTCACCATCTAAAGCAAAACGCAATTCGATATTTATTTTTGATGATGTAGCATGCGATAAACAAAATTTGATGCGAGAATACTTTAGTATGGGCCGACATAAAAACATAGATTGCTTTTACTTGTGTCAAACGTACAGTCGTATTCCTAAACAGTTAATTCGAGACAACGCAAATCTCTTAATATTATTCAAACAAGATAATTTAAATTTACGTCACATATATGAAGACAATATTAGTACGGATTTAACTTTCGATCACTTTAAGGAAATGTGTTCACTCTGTTGGAAAAATTGTTACGACTTTTTAGTTATTAATCGAGAAAGAGATATTAATGCAGGAAGATACAGAAAAGGTTTTGATTCATTTATTCAACCTCATATGTAAATGAGAATCGAATAGTACTTAGATCGCTTTGCACAACGGTATCAAATCAGTTTGATATCAACGGTTGACCGATAAAGTTACAAACGCTTAATATCGCTTTGCACACGGTTTGAAATCGGTTTGTATTCAACCGTTAATTGATAAATCGTTTTGGGTGCGCTTTAAAATACTATTGCCCCTTACACCATGAATTCGGAAAATGAATTAACAAATTCGGTAGAATTGGCTAAAAAATTAATTAAGAAAAGAGAAGAAGTAAAGCGAAAAATGAATTTATTAAAACAAGGTGAAATAAGGCAAGAAGGTGCATTTTCTCCCATCACTAAGCGTCTAAAGACAATCTCAATAACGTCAGAATTAGTAGAAAATAATCCAACTAATGTTTCACATTATGATGAAGAAACGCTAATTTCAAAACCTTCCAAAAGATTAAATTACACATTAGTTGATTTAATGAATGAATCAGTGGAACAATAGTAGTTTATTTGACGAGTTTGCGTGTAAATTGGGACTTTTTTGGCACGCGTGGGCCATTTTAAAACGCGAGTGAAACGAGCGTTTTAAAGGCCCACGAGTGCCAAAAAAGGCCCAATTTACACACGAACGAGTTGAATACAACGTTTTTTTGTTCGACGAGCCCCTTAAAGGCTCCAAATCGCTTAAAACCTTTAAAATTAGCTTGACGTTTCGTTTTGACAAGTTGTGACATTTATCAAAATTCGTTCACATAGGGAAAAATTCTCAAATTCTGACAGTGTCGAACAAAAAAAATATAGGAATGCAAGGAAAAACGCTTGACACTAATGCTTATGAGCAATACTTACAAACTTTTGATGAAGTACCGAGACAATACATTGACGCTATGAATCGAGATAGAACAAAAGAATTTGATCATAGAACAGCAATAAGGCATGATGATATTCAAGAGAAGTTTTTTGTCGGAGCTTCAGAAGTAAAATTTGTAGGATCTGATATAACGGTCAATGATAAAACCACACCGGGTCTGTATCAATTGTTGTTTAAAAACAACCCAAAAAATTATACTCAAGAAGATTTGTACACCTATAAGACAATTTTAGACAGTAGTAATGCCTGCAGAGTTAACTTTCATCCTAGCGGACAAATACAGGGATCAAGATCAAATAAGTATAAATCAATAATCGCTCCTTTATATTTTGAACAGCAAGCAATTTATAAGACACCAAAAACAGCACGAAAGAAAACATTGTGGAAAGGAATGTTTAAAGAAGTCTCCGATAAGCCGATTGACTACGTTTATTGGAATGATCAAAATGAGTTAGTTAATAGATTGAGATTATTAGTCGCATCTCAGTCAGCAGGTCATACAGGTCACTCTAACGAAATTGTTTCTGTTATTGAGGAGTTGCGTGAAGCTAACATAATCGAATAAGACATCGGAATGGTTCCACCAAAGCAAACTTCGATTAAAAAAGATTTAGTTACAGAATTACATAAGCCTGCAAGAATCAATTTTAAAAGACGTCGTGTTATTATAATAGTATATTATGCAACAAGATTTATAAACGGCACTTTAGGCACGCGTTTTATGTTAGGCACGAGCGAAGCGTAGCGGAGCGAGTGTTTAATAAACAAGTGTCTAGAGAAGTTTATAAACGAGTTGAATACTATACTTTTTCTACGACCAAATTAACAAATGGAACACACAAACGAAACAAGCAACTTTTTTATTAAAAGTTAATTTAAACATACAAACTAAATGAACATACCAAATAGGAATATATATATATACTTCTCAGGATAAAAACTGTTGGTGGCTTCAGGTCCATATTTGAAAATTACAACGAATTATTCCACTGCAATGACGTTTTCTTTCACGCCGGATGCGAAAATGATAAACGTCAAAATACCAACTTGATCTAGAGCTAAATATGTCCAAAAAATTCAAGCCGTGTTTAAAGAAACTTCGAGCTTGTTTAATATCCCGAAAACGCCCGAATGGACACCAAGTTGTGACTAATGAACAATCGTTTTTAAAGTGACGTTTTATACACAATTTGTCAGTGCAAAATGTGACACTTTAGAGAAGGAAGTAGAAAAAAGGTATTAATGAAACACTGCTAGCTGATCTTGTTGAAATGATTCCGTATGCCAAGCAAAATAAACAATTTAAATATATACTTGTAGTAATTGACTACTTTTCAAAGTATACATGGACTGTTCCTGTCAAAGCAAAAGATTCAAAACATGTAACAGAAGCAATGGAAAAAGTTCTATCGCAAATTATACATTTACCAAAAAATTTGCAAACTGATAAAGGAACCGAATTTTATAACAGTATGTTTAAAGCATTGATGAAGAAATATAAAATGAATCATTACAGTACATTCAGTACAAAAAAAGCATCCATTGTTGAACGCGTTAACCGCACCCTAAAAAACTTAATGTGGAAACAATTCAGTTTGCAGGGTAATTATAAATGGTTAAAATTACTACCTGACATTACAAAACAATATAACAACAGTTATCACAGAACAATCAAAACCAAACCATCAATGATAAATAAGGGAAATGAAAAATTAATTTTAAAGTCGATTTATACACATGTAAAAATTGCTAGTAAAAATAACAAATATGCAGTTGGAGATCATGTTCGAATCAGCAAACATAGGGAAGTATTCGACAAGGGATACACTCCGAACTGGTCAAATGAAATTTTTCTCATAAGGAAAGTTAAATTAACCAACCCAACTACTTATCTGCTAAAGGATATGAACGGAAAAGATATTTTAGGTGGATTCTATGAAATGGAGTTGCAAAAAGTGAAGCATCCTGACGTCTATTTAGTCGAAAAAGTTTTGAAGTAGAAAGGAAAGAAGCTCTACGTCAAGTTAGGTTAGGCTTCGATGAAAGTCACAACACCTGGATCGATGAAAACAATATCACATAGAACTACTACAATATCTACTATTCACACCATATATCACTACAATAAACTGTACACACACATTCTATAAGACATAATATTTCGCATATAAATTCTGCTTTAATTTTATCCCACACCAAATCCTTACATTTCACCCCGCTTCGACTTTACATTTCACAACATGAAATCAAACATCGTGCGCCGCAAACGACCCTCCATTTTTCAGGTCAAAACACAATCCAAACACTGACACAATCGAATGAGCCAGGAACGGCCACCACTTTTACAGGTCTACACACATTTCAAATTTTCGCGCGCTTTTGTGAGCCAGGATCGGCCACCACTTTTACAGGTCTACACACATTTCAAATTTTCGCGCGCTTTTGTGAGCCAGGATCGGCCTCTCTTAACTACTTTTATCCTCTCCAGTCCACCATTCCCACTTCATTCAGGTCTCCTTCCACCATTTGTATCCACTGTGATCTCGGTCTGCCTCTTTTTCTCCTTCCAGTAATTCCCCTCATCAAAGCTTGTTTGGTTGGTATGTCATCGTTTACTCTTGCAACATGACCTAACCACCTCATGCTTTGCACCCTTGCTACATTACTTATTGACTGTTGGCCATACAGTTCCAATATTTCTTTGTTTGATCTTCTTTCCCATACAGAGTGATCAACAAGAAACCAAATCAAGAGTGCTACCTCATCTTTTGTTTTATCGAAACGTATTTCTATCATGGATCAGCCGCTTTTATTTACTTGTTGTGGACACTCGTTTTGTTGGTTGCCTACCTCTCAAAAATCTATCATTAATAGCCTTTATAAATTTTTTGTAATTCATGAATAATAGATTTAAAAGCAAGTTATAATTAATTATTTATTATTGATTAACGAAAAAACACACAGTTACACAAAATTCCTTCATAAGGCACAATCTTGAGTTACAAAATTTTAAAAATAATTATTTTTCACAATTCTTTGTTTTGTTGTTTTCTGTAAGAAAAATGTAAAAGTTATTATTCTCTAAATTTTGGGTAATTGAGAACTTACTCGTATCTTTTCTAGCAGTGTTTAAAACATTTAAATTATTCCAAGGTCAAAAAATAAGTTTTCACAAAAACTGCTCAAAATGTTCTCCATTGTGGTCCAGACAGAATCAAACTCACCTCTCATAATTTCAAAAACCCTTATGAAGCTGTCAATTTGTTTAGGGTAATGTGTGGGTTTTATTTCTTGCAACACACAAAGGGAAACAAATTAATATCCTTCTTAAAAAATTTCTGATAAGTGCCATAACACAATTTAACTTGTTGTCTTAAACGCCTTATGGAAGTTGAGGGATGTTCCTTGATAATTTGTTGAACATTTTGCACCATTTCTAAAATTTGAACTAAGGACTGACCTGACTTCTTCTTAATGATGGGTTATGATTTGCTAAAATTAGGCACTATAATTTTAAGACATTGATAAACTTGTTGATAACCAATACCATCAGGTTCGGACATCTGCCTTAAAATTCTTCGGTATAAGGGGGTACAAAGTAAGGCCAGTCTTCATTTTCTTGTTTCACCCTCTTTCGAAAATAATCTAATAAAAATGCCTTCTCTTTAATGGTAAAACCCATTTTACAACTTATTCTGGGGTAATTATTGCTTACAACTTCAATAAACGTCTGTAAACTTTGCCGAAATCGAAGATTTGTTTTCTAGGTTAAATCACTTAAATTGTCAACAACAACAACCTTGAATTTTGAAATGTGACATTTCAACGAAGCATCTTCGTACCAGTAGCGTCGCGTTTGGCAATAAAGATGATAATTTACTTACTCTTACAAATGTAAAATGTTGCTCTTGTTAATCTTATAAATTGTTTCCCTTATCTTATAATAATAATAAAATGCACAATTATAATTCCAACGTCTAAAATTCATAAAGTATCATTTTTATTAAGTAGCGTTTGAGACCATAAATTGTCTACGCCCATGTTTTGACTGCTTATGTGCATATGATTTTGCTACGACGTGACCGATAATTTGCAACGCTTGCTCTGATTTGGATTCTTGTTGATCACTCTGTATTTGTTCTATCTTTTTCCCTCCGTATATTTTCCTTAGTACTTTCCTTTCGAATATTTCTAGTGATTGTTTTTCCTTCAAGTTGAGTTTCCACGTTTCACTACCATAGATAACTACCGGCCCTATTATCGTCCTATATATCCTTTCTTTCACTTTCCTTGAAATACTCTTTGATTTTAGTATATGAAGCAATCCTCCCATACTCTTCGTCCTTTGATTTTCTTGTATTTCCTCCTTTTCTTTGCCGTTGTCAGTTATTGTTACTCCCAAATAATTAAATTTATGCACCTTCTCGAAACTATACTTTGATCCTTCCGTTATTACTTCAAGCCTTACATTTTGTTTATTTTCTGAGCCATTTTCTACCTCCATAAACTTTGTTTTTCCTTCATTTATTCTTAATCCCTTCTCTCTTGTTGCCTTTTCTAGCTTACTTAGTGCTTGTACTAGGTTATTTTTTGTTCTCGTGAGGATTACAATGTCGTCAGCATATGCCATCACCTGTACTAACTGATTATATACACTCACCGGTACAAAATTCGATCCATGTGCATTATTTGAATTAACTTTTTTAATTAAGTTTTATTTTATTTACCATATTTTATTTATGGTTAATTGATGAGTTTAGAAGGATTGTAACTCAATTTTAACGTAATTGAACGAAAACTCACATTTTATTTCTCTAATAACAAAAATAATACAAAACCTCTTAAAAATTGAACACGAAATGTAATAAACTAAAAACTCATTATCGTATATTACCTACGTCCTCTAGCTTGAATTACAGCTTCCATTCGTCTTGCCATTCCTTCAAAAAGGTCTTGAATGACAGCTTGGTCTATTTCTTGCCATTCTTGAATGACTGCTGCACTTAGGTGTCTCAAGTTTGCAGGAGCAGGAGTTCGGACTTTAATTCGTCTTCCGACCATGTCCCAAACATGTCCGATTGGATTAAGATCGGGACTTCTTGCAGGCCAAATCATATGGTGGATTTCAACTGTGTCCAAGTACTCATTTACGATTTGAGCAATGTGTGGACGGGCATTATCGTGCATTAGAATGGAGTCATTACCAATAAATGGGCTGTCATTGCCCCTCCATTTACCACCACTAATTCGGGGCAAGCTTCCATACTAATGCCACCCCATACCATGATTAAACCACTACCAAAACTGATCCCTGGCACAAAATTGCACTGAGCAACCCTTTCGCCAGTTCTACGCCATACTCTTTGATGGCCATCTGGATATCTGAGGCAAAATCTTGACTCGTCAGTGAAAAGAATTCGACCCCATTCTTCAATTCCTCAGTTTCGATGTTCGTGAGCAATGAGAAGCCTCGCTACTCGATGTTCCCTGGTCAACAGTAGGCAATGTGCGAGTGTTCTTGCACTTAAACCGTGTTCCTCTACTAACCTTCTTCTTACGGTTTGTTCACTTACTGCAGTTCGTTCCGTGCTCTAACTGCAGTAGTGTCCCTGTTTCTCAGGATTGTTAAAGTAAGAAAGTGATCATCCCGGGCAGTTGTAGACCTTTTTCTTCCTGACCCAACTCTTCTGGTATAGCCTTTGGTTTCTGGAGATCGTTTAACAGCTCTTTGGATACTACATCTTGAAACACCAAGAACGCGAGCCACGTAATACTTCGACCGTCCATCTTGAATTAAAGCAATAGCTCTGGCAGTATCGGATGGAGTTAAACCCATATTTTAGTTTTACGAATACTAATTTACTTGTTTTCAACACAGTCGGGAACAGTGCTGCACAAAGAGTGGAAAAAATTCGAAAGAACAATATGTAGAAAATCCTCAAAAACTGTTAAAATTCATTCAGACTTGGAATATAAAAATGTTTTCGTTGTCTTCAATGAAAAAGTAGCTTAGCACTGTTTACACTTGATATATCAAATATACAACGTACATGTGAAATGATGTTCTCATAAAAAAAAAAGATTTGACAAAAATATTAGATGGATCGAATTTTATGCCGGTGAGTGTATTAGACCATTCCCCCGTATTTCACTTGCCTTTGCTGCTGAATCTAATGTTACATTAAACAGCACTGTTGATAGTGGATCCCCTTGTCTTAGGCCTCTCTTTTCCAGATAGTTGTCCATTGGCCAATACTTTGTATTCTGTCTCTTTTAGAGTCATTCTCACCAGTCTTACAAAGTTTTCCCCTATCATCTCATCTTTTACAACTTGATTAATGACAATCCTATGCTTAATTAGTGAATACGAGATCAAGGTACCCCATCGGGGGTTTAGAAGTTGGTGGTAACAAACTCTCGATCGCGAGGGGACTCGGAAGAATAATCTGAATCACCTAAGATTAAGCAACGTCTATAGATACTCGTGTTAACACGTGTCGGGCTTTGTTTACCGACAAATAAGTGGTTTCACGTAACATCCCAGAGCCGCATCGAGCAAGGCTCAGGTCCGCCTCCGCTAACTAACCCCACGTTACTTTACTAGCTAACCCCACGACTTCCTAAATGTCACCTAGCTCCCATAGGGTCGTAGCTACAACATTCTAACTCTGACTCATCCGAAATCTAGCGGTGCTTACTCAACGACACATGGAAAACCCGAGTTTAATTCAACAGAACAAAAATTAAAATATCACAAATATAAATAACAACATTGTGATAACCAAGTGGGTAATTCAAATTTCCCACCCAGCGTCCATCTCATTTTTTTTTTCTACCAACATACACAATGAAAAATAAAACCCGCGAAATTAAAAAAAAAACTGGCCAAGAGCGCGTGATCGTACTTAGTTAATTTCCCTACGTTGTGTTTTTTTTTAAATACAAATTAAACATTACCAGATTCGTTCCAACAGGGTTTGTGAACCACACAGAAGAGTGCAAATAAAACAACACAATAATTAAAACCAGCTATTTATTCAAAGTTATCATTTTCGTTAACGCCGGGATTCATGAATAATAAAACGTCTCGGGAGAGGGCACCCAAGTCTCCTCAAATGTGAGAAGACTACTCATTTAGAACTCTAGGAAACTGGTGAGCTCTGGCCATCCTCCTAGAACCCCGAATGAGGCTCCGCTAAAAACCTCTCCTAAAAATACGAACAAGTCCGAAGTGACAACGTAGACGGGACAGTTAGTGAAAATTGAGCAAAACTGATTTCATAAACAACACAATTCAAATTCAAAAGAAAACAGGAGGGTCATGTACATTACAAACAAAACAGTTACTTCGGACCGTTCGAGCGGGAGCGAGCACTAGACGAGAACCTTAGCATGTTTTCTCCTTTTCAAGTTAATTTACAATGTGCGGCAGATACGCTATAGAAGGAGCGAGCGGCCTTGGGTGGTCCGGTGGGTTGTGGCACCTATCCTTACGACTTTAACATTTCCCGCGTACCCGTGATTTAGTACTAAGGGAAAGGTCCTACCTGCTTTACGTAAGTCAACAAATTGAGGTACTCTAAGTTCATCGGTTGAAGTGAACATTACTTTTCCACAGCAAAAGAAAACACAACGCGCTTGTCAGGCTACACAGACTCAGGGAAAATAGACCTGATCACATTTCCGGAAGTGTGCCATGGAGCTCGAGTAAAACCCAGCATTCAACAAGTCCTGCCAAGCGTTAGGTTTTTGGGTCTCCCTTGGGGTGCAAATTTTATGAGGGCCGCGAGGTCGTGTTCAACGTTGGGAGGTTAGAGGAGAAACAAAACCCCTCAAACAGAGAGAGACCCTCGCGGTAAGGTCTAGAATTTACAGCTACAGCAAACTGGAAAAAAGCAAACAAAAGAAGAAACGCGACAAATATTTGTTGACAGAACTATCTAGAAACACTTTCAATTTGGGATGGAAAGGTGGTAACAACCATTAACACATACATAACAATAAAACAAAAAACACAGTCCAGTCGACCCTAGCCTATTAGAGCCGGATCATCGACAAGGGGGGGGCGCCCTGAATAATATGGAGGGCGCCCCGGGACTAAATGTAGTAGATCCCTAACTAAGGAACAACCCACGGAGACACCTGAAATATAAACATTTGGTTGCTACCGGGATGGAAAGTGGAAACTTTGCAATTTTGATTAAAGTGTTGAACAATAACTAGATGCTTGCCACACCAAAAGCGTCACTCGGAATAATTAGAAGGGGATCGAAAATGAGGGAGTGCGCTTGTTTCGGTTCAATTGCCTCCTACGAAGTTTGACGGATGTTTCCGCACCCAGGAGTTTGAACCTATGACACGTCAATTGCGTGTCCGGTAGGGTTTTCTTTTTACGCGTAGGGGTTTCGCACAATGTGGACCGTGATTTCAAAATAAGGATAGATGCTTCAGATTAATGCAAAGATGTATTGGTGTTGCTGGTTCTACATTTGCTTATCAACTCACTTAAAACTAACGAAAATGTACAAAAGTGGATTCGCACCCCCTCTCCGTCATGGGTAGTACGCTGGTGGTCTTTTGCAAGATGTGCATGAGCCAGATGGCGGGACTTTCCCACTATTGTGAAAGAGACCACCAACGTACCGGCACCGGGGATGATTGTCGACAGGAATATTGGAAGCGGCGTCATAAACTAAATTGGACCGGCCGCTCCAACATCCCGCCCCTCATTGAAGGCTTCCTTCAATATTAAATTTAAACGGTATATACAAATCAATTATGTATGACACATCGGTGTGCACATGTACAATTGAAACTTATGACTAAAGAACAAACGACAAAACAAAAAACAAAAAAAACGAAATGAATACAAACAAACAAACAAAAATGGGTAAATAGGCACTATCACTAAAAGTTCAAAAAAGTTCGAACGCTCTCACTGGTTAACTGCACATAGAGGCCATGGGTAAAACACACACTTTGTTTATTGAGCGGGTCACTTCACCTTTTGAAGTTTTTAAAGTCACCACACGCACACAACCATCCTTTCCTGGGTGTAGGCGAACGACACGTGCCAAGCGCCATTGAAGGGGTGGTGAATTGTCTTCCTTGATGACCGCTAACTCGCCCACTTCGATGTTTGGAAGACGCTGGTTCCACTTACGGCGGGGTTGTAATTGCGTCAGGTAGTCCACGGACCACCTTTTCCAAAAATGCTGCCGAAGTTGTTCCACATATTGCCATCGAGACAGCCGGTTGATGGGCAAAGGCGTTACGTCATGCTCCACGGGGGCAGTGAGCAGATCACCTATTAAGAAGTGGCTTGGGGAAAGGGCGATTAGGTCATTGGGATCGTTGGAGATGGGTGTCAAAGGACGTGAATTCAGGCAGGCTTCGATCTGTGTTAATACCGTGTGCATCTCCTCATATGTTAGTGATGTCAGACCAATCACTCTTTTAAGGTGTGACTTTACGGACCGGATACCTGCCTCCCATATCCCACCGTGATGGGGACTATGGGGAGGAATGAAATGCCACCGGACCGTACGATCGGCTAGCCGGTCAATTACATCGCGTTCGAATTTTTGAGACTTTAACATTTCGCCAAGTTCGGATAATTCATTACGAGCACCCACAAAATTCGTTCCGTTGTCCGAATATAAATTTGCAACGTGCCCGCGACGGGATATGAAGCGTTTGAGAGCGCCCAAAAACGATTGAGAACTCAAATCTCCGACGAGCTCTAAATGTAACGCTTTGGTCGCAAAGCAGACAAACAGGGCGATATAACCCTTTACCGTCCTTTTGCCTCTACCTCGACCCTCTTTCAGGTACACTGGACCGCCAAAGTCAACGCCGCTGTTGAGAAAAGGTCGGGCCGGTTGAACGCGATCTTTGGGCAAATCACCCATTAATTGTGACGATGTCGTCGGATTTGCTCGGAAGCATTTGAGGCAATTGTGAATGATTCGCCGCACCACGGAGCGCCCCGACATGGGCCAGTACCTTTGTCGCAGAGAGGCCAATGTAGCCTGAGGGCCGGCATGCAATAATGAGATGTGCTCCGCTTGAATGATTAATTCGGTGATTTCGCACTTGGGTAACACTATTGGGTGCTTAACGTCCGAATGAGCGCCGGAATTTCTTAAACGACCTCCGACACGTATGAGTCCGCTATCGTCGAGGAAAGGGTTGAGTGATATCAGACGACTTTTCTTGCTGACTTGACGACCGCCCTCGAGTTCTTTGATTTCGGTACTAAACGCTTGATACTGTACGTTTTTTAAAATGATAAGCATTGATCTTTGTAATTCAGACACTTTCAAGGAACCGGTGTGCTTCGTGATGGGCTTTCGACAATTTTCCGCGAATCGTAAACAATACGACAACACGCGTTGTAGTTTGCGCAACGATGAAAATCGAGTCAAAAAATCTGGTGGTAACATTTTCTCGGAAGTTATCGCGACAGCAACCACACGTCGTTGTTCCGGCAACTCCTGATCGTTGGCGAAGTTTGGATTCGTCTGACAGTACTTCGGCCAATGCTGTGCCTCGTTTGACAACCAGGATGGCCCGTGCCACCATAATGGAGAATCAATCAATTCGCGGGGTGAACAGCCTCGTGAGATTATGTCCGCAGGATTGTCTTTGGTGTTGACGTAACTCCAGACGCAATTTTTTGTTAACACCTGAATCTCGGAAACACGGTTTGCGACGAACGTTTTCCAAGTCGCTGGCTCGGCCGCTAACCACGACAAAACGATTTGAGAATCCGTCCAACAGCATGTCTTCGCGATGGGCAAATTCAAAGATTGTCTTAGGCTAGCAATTAACTTTGATAGCAACAACGCCCCGCAGAGCTCCAAGCGAGGGAGAGTTATTGTCTTGAGGGGTGCCACTCGAGATTTAGCGCAAAGTAACCGGGTTTGATGGGGTGTCGCGGTGTTTAAGGATCTGATATAGATGCATGCTCCGTAAGCGCGTTCGGATGCATCGCAAAAACCGTGGAGTTCGAATCCAATGGGATTCTGATTCGAAGTTACCTGCCGAGGAATCTCCAACTGATTCAATTCAGGTAAGCCGGCAATGAATGAATCCCAGGTAGTCAGGATCCTTATTGGGACGGACTCATCCCACCCAACATTTAACGACCATAGCGATTGGATCATTAATTTTGCAATTAGGATGACCGGACCCACAAGACCGAGAGGGTCAAAAATCTGCGCGGTGATTGATAAGATTCGTCGCTTGGTTACCCGATTTCCTGACTGGATCTGACATATGGAATATTTTAACGCGTCATGTGTGCAATTCCATAATAGACCTAATGTTTTGGAGTCGCCATGTTTATCGAAATTCACCATGACTTCATTTTCACTTAACGTGGGCAATAGCTCGGGGCAATTTGATGCCCATTTGTTTAACGGGAAACAGCCTTTGTCAAGGATTGCCACTACATTGTCGCGTAACGCGCGCGCTTCGCGGACCGTTTTTGCTCCAGTTAGCAGGTCGTCCACATACGTGTCCTGCATGATTGACCGCTGAGCTTCGGGATTATTTGAGCCTTCTTCCAGCGCTACCTGTTGTATGCATCGCGTAGCCAGGTAGGACGATGACGCCATGCCGTAGGTAACCGTGTTAAGCTCGTAAACTTGAACCGGATGGGACGGGTCGCGACGCCATAAAATTCGTTGGTACTTTCTGTCCTCTTTGTCCAATTGTATTTGCCGATACATTTTTGTTATATCCGCGGATATCACGATGTTATGCAACCGAAAACGCGTAATGATGGCAAAGAGATCCTGTTGTACCACCGGACCTACCATTAATTTGTCGTTTAGACTGACACCGTTAGAGGTTTTGGCCGATGCGTCAAAGACTACGCGCAATTTGGTGGAAACACTGGACTCTTTTACTACCGAGTGATGAGGTAAAAAATACCCGTCGTTGGAGAACATTTCGCGATCTTCAATTGTTACCGGTGACATGTGATGCAAAGATTGATATTCGTCCAAGAACAATTGATAGGAAACGCGCAAATCCGGAGATCTTTTTAATCGTCTTTCAAGACCGTGTAACCTTTTCAAAGCGATGTCATAAGACGACCCTAACTGTTTTGAATTGTCTTTGAATGGTAGTCTGACTGTGAATCGGCCGTCATTGTCGCGTTTGACGGTGGAGATGAAATGTGTCTCACACGCTCGTTCAGCGGAAGTTAGCGATTTGTGAACCGGAGTTTCCTCAATTTCCCAAAATTTCGCAATTCGAGCGTCGAGAGGATTCACTGCGCTGGTTACGACGTGTAAATTCGTCACGGAATTTTGCGGAAGTTTGGCAGTTAGACGCATTGCGCCCCCGGCTATCCATCCCAGGTGGGTCTTTTGGAAAACCGGGTGCACTTTGGTGGCCTTGATTTGACCGACACAGAGGAGGTCCCAAAAGATTTCAGCACCGATTAGAATATCTATGGGACCGGAACGATGAAATTGCGGATCCGCTAACTTGATGTTATTTGGGATTTGGAGGAGACTTGCATTTATCGATTCCGCCGGCACTGAATGAGTTATGATCGGTACTACAAGACAATTCAAGTTAGCACCGAACGCATTGTGAAATGATTTGACTTGCAGACTGGCGATTTTATTGACAATGCTGCCGTTAGCATTACCAATTCCGGTGACGCGGATGTTGGTTTCTTTCGAATTGACCCTTAAACGTTTGCAAGTTTCGACCGTTACGAAGTTGGATTGAGACCCAACATCAATCAATGCGCGACACGATTGATATTGGCCGGTGTTGTCTCGTACGAAAATGACTGCTGTTGATAAAAGTACCTGCGATTCGTAACTATGACAGTGATGGTTAGCTACGATCGGGGTGTCTTCAGCCGCGTTCGTTGTCACAGGTGCTGCGGGTTCCGTCAAATGGAGCAATGAGTTGTGCATTTTATTACAAATTTTACAAACTCCTGACTTGCATTGGGACGCGGAATGTGAGGTGCTCCTCAAGCAATTGAAACATAATTTTAATCTTTTGACTTCGGCGATCCGAGCCGAAACGGACAAATTTAAAAATTGTTTGCATTGATACATAAAATGGTTTTGATTGCACAACTTGCACGAGGGTTGTTGCGTAGCCAAGTTGGAGGAAGATCTCGTGAACGGCGCTTTTGATTTCTGTTGCGGATTTGACTTGGATTGAACGTCACGGTTCTTTTCGGGGTTTTTGTGAAATTGGATCGCTTCCCACACGCGACAGCGATCCTTGAGGTACGCGTACATGTCCTTTAGCGTTGGCATCGTTTTTTTGTTGGTTGTTTCCCATTCCCGCATGGTAAATGCATCTAATTTTAATTCGATTAAATGGATTATTAGAAGATCCCATGTTTCCGTCGGCGCATCTAACGTGTTTAACACTTTCAAGTGCAAATCTACCTTGTCGATAAGTTGCCTCAGAGACGCGGGAGAATCTTTTGTGACGTTAGGTAAATCGAATAACGCGCGAATGTGATTTTTTATGATCAAACGTTGATCGTCATACCTTTCTTTCAGCAAAGCAATCGCGATTGGATAATTTTCGGTGGTGATGCCTAAAGATTTGATCACGCTACTGGCTTCTCCTGTGACGCACGAATTTAAATACTGAAATTTCTGTATCGGCGACAAAGATGCGTTGCTGTGAATTAGCGAATCAAATCTCTGATAAAATGAGAGCCACTGCTCCCAGCTTCCATCGAAAGAAGGTAAACTCATAGTCGGAAGCGCTACCGGTACGAAGTTCGGATTCGTAACCGATATATTCGAATGATGAGTGTTTCCGTTTGGCGTTTCCGATTTCGCGGCGTCCAGAATTTTGTTGACGCGAACCGCCGCTGCGATAAAATTGTTTTCGAACTCTTCGCGATAGTCGACCTGCTCGTCTACAGCATCTTCTTCAACGTGAGATTCGATTTGTTTTTGGACGCTGTCAAATTCGCTCTCTAAGCTTTTAAATTTCTCAAATTTCATTTTTAGTTGATCAACATTCGGATTTTCTTGGTTGAGCTCGTCGACCATCGAAACAAACTTTGTGAGGCGGGCCTTCAATGCCCCTCTGGATTTGATTAATGCAGCTAATGATAGCTCAGGCATTTTGAAAGTTATGTACGAACGTTATGTAATGTAACCAACCGCCTTAATGACTAAATTCGTTCTGACTAAACGATGGTTTTTACTTCAAACCGCAATTTGAGGTATGCACACAATTTGGAAGGTTGGTGAGTGATAAGAAATGTGGATGAGAAGGAAGCCACTGACCTGCACTTTCCTTTGCTCTACGGGGGGTGTCGTCGCTGCCTCGGGAACCTCTGGGCCTGCAGATGGATTCGTCGCAATCTCGATTACGATCCTGGTTCGCTGCGAGGGCGCTCGATTGTTGCACTGGACTTTGATTGCACTGAAGCACTACTTTTTGATACACATCCGGCTCGAAGGACCAAAAAATGTTTCGGTTCAATTGCCTCCTACGAAGTTTGACGGATGTTTCCGCACCCAGGAGTTTGAACCTATGACACGTCAATTGCGTGTCCGGTAGGGTTTTCTTTTTACGCGTAGGGGTTTCGCACAATGTGGACCGTGATTTCAAAATAAGGATAGATGCTTCAGATTAATGCAAAGATGTATTGGTGTTGCTGGTTCTACATTTGCTTATCAACTCACTTAAAACTAACGAAAATGTACAAAAGTGGATTCGCACCCCCTCTCCGTCATGGGTAGTACGCTGGTGGTCTTTTGCAAGATGTGCATGAGCCAGATGGCGGGACTTTCCCACTATTGTGAAAGAGACCACCAACGTACCGGCACCGGGGATGATTGTCGACAGGAATATTGGAAGCGGCGTCATAAACTAAATTGGACCGGCCGCTCCAACAGCGCTTATAAAAAGTAAAAGCCACAGACCCACGCTAAAACTTGGCGCCCTTTTCTTTTAGGAAAGTTAGTGAATTGTAAAACCAGATTTGACAACAAAAACGTGATCCGTGCAATTTTATAAAATTTACAAACCTAGAACCAGGCGGCCTTACTCTCCTTCACAAGCTTACAAATGTTAAAAGCGTGATACATGGGGATGGTCGAGATAATTGCGGATTTTATACAATATGGTGGGAACATCAACAACCCACGTGCGCCCATCATGATAGTTAAAATACATTTCGCGCGAAACAGACATAATTTTAGTACCGCAAACATACCTAGTTCAAAACAGAAGCTGGACAACAACATTTAGCACAGTTCAATAAAAACAACTAAAATCGCACAATTAGCACACAGAAAAAATACACGGTACTTCTGTACTACTCTGCGGTCAAGAAAAAAGTGCCCTCCAAAAAAAACATGGCCGTTCATCCCCTGTCGACTTTCACCCACGCCCCCAAGCGGTCGCCGACGGTACCGAACGCCGGTAATTCTATAGCTTCATTGGCGGTTAGTTTTGAATTCAAAAGCGGTTATCTCAACATAAATAACGCCACCTGCTCTACGTGACTACCAATGCTACAATCGCTGGCTGGGCTAAACTAAAATGGCGGGTAAAGTGTCGTTAGAAAATGGTGGCAAAAATGGACGCACGTGAGTCAGACGATGGCTACTAATTTGCGAAACTAACGGATTGCCTGAAAATTACATCTTCCGGGAGAAACGTAGGGGATAACGCTTAAAATTAACAACTGGGTGCTTCTCGAGAGAAACAGAATGCAACAAAATTGTATCTACTAACATACCCTCTACCCCGTCGTCCTGGTGTCAACGAAAAAAACCACGAACGCGGGTTAATTTTCCGTGGGTTCGTTCAACGCACAGTTTCAAAAAAATGGATCGCTCTCAACATTGTGGATTCTTTTCAAAAACAAAAGCCCCCTCCTTTAGTTCCTCGTCTGCCGGGTAGTACTTTCGTTTTTGAATTTCTGATAGAGATTTTTATTCTGAAAACAACAATGTATCACAAGTATAACCTCGCATAAAAAAATAACACTAACTTTTGAAACAAATAGACGATAGTAGCGTTTTTTAACTTTTTTGTTGTATTTTTGTTATGTAAGTGTATACCTATGATACACTGTCGTTTTCAGAATAAAAATCTCTATCAGAATTACTAAAAAAAAAAGTACGTGTTCACGTTTGAAAAAAAATATTTTGACAGTTTACCGGTGAAGCCTTTGGGGCTATACATGAATTTATTAGGCCCTTTTGTAGCCTATTCACAACCATTTCATTTGGTGTATAAATAGTTAAAATCCTCCTATAAATAAGGGAGTTATGGGCTCGTCCTCTTTTTTGGGGACACCTAAATAAAAAACACGAAAAACGAAATTCTATTTATTAAATATTATTATTTCAAATTATAATTTAGTTATATTGGAACAATTTTCGATTTTTATTCCATGCTGAAAAGTTTGTGGAACGTGAGGGAAGTTCATTATTTGGCAAGATAACAAATTGTGTGGAATGTATGTTTGGTTGCCTAGATACCTACACAAAATGTGCGTGTGCAAGGATTTGTGATACGTTGTGATTTTCAAGTGTAGTGTTTTTTTACACACTTTTCATAGCAGTCGTAGAAAAAAATACAACTATCATGCAAACATTTATTACCGGCGTTACCTAACATGTGATAAGACTGATTTGACCTAGATAAACAAAGACAACGCTCTACATACATATTCTCGTAAGAACAGTAAATTTTTCCATCTGCTACGAGACCGTGATCTTCTGCAAATAATTGTAGAAACACTACTTACGTTTCAGCAACTACAAATTTTCTCAAAAGGTTTTCGTGTTTTCCTAAACAATTTAATTTAAACGAACTTTAAAAAAATTCAAAAATATTTAGTGAGACTAACTAACTTCTTGCTCAATAGTTGCAAGAAGGATCAGTTTGAATTGATTAGTGACAACACCAGATTATATGTAATTATCTTATCTACATTTTCTACATGTGTTTCAGTACTTCTTTAAAGCGTCTTTTTTTGTCATAATAGGATGCGATCTCAAAGCTTTATGAAGTTAACAAGCAAAGAACTGAGTAGGACATTTTTATAGCCTAAAATACTGTCCGAATAAGAGTAATTAGAAAATGCAATTACATTACCTTAACAAAAAGTGAATAAGAAAGAATGTCAAATCGCCCAACACTAATATACGAATTTTTTTGACTCCTTGCCAGGAAAAAACATAAATCCTTTCTCAGCCGCACATCTGCTTGATACCATTTTGAGGCCCAAATAGCTTCAGGAATTGATTCACTCTATAAAAAAAAAAAACGGTAACATAGGTAAGTACCTAACATAAGAAATCGATTTATGTACTGCGTTTATAAGAAGCTGACCAGCGATACAAGCCAGCAACAGAGTCAATATCCACCCGGAAACATGCATAGCAGCACATATTCTGTCTCCCTTGTAATTAGCTGTTTTTGAGATTTTTGTTTTACCAATAAAAATACACTCTTACGTCAACAAATTGTTTTTCTATGCAGGCACACACTATCCCCGTAATTGCAAGATGTGTTAGCATTCCATTGGAAAAATATTTATCCAGTCTCAAAGCCAAACTGAAAAAATCAATTGAGTAAATAAAATTGCAAATGTTCCCATTTTCATTACTCGACGATCTCCTGATGATATAAAATGCAATTTCTCAACTTATTTTGACATATTTCATAGTTATCATCGTCGAAACATGTTATTATCATACTATTCAAGTGTTTTATCTTGAGAATTATATGTTCAGCGATTTCAAAAGCGTTAAATGTCATTATAAGGCTGGGCTTCATAAGTAACTGACTAGCAACAAAAGTATAAGATAGAACTAAAAAATAAACAGGCAAGTAACTCGTCCGAAAAGGCATCCAAAATGGTGCGATAAATCCACAGTTCTCGTTTATACCCTTTTCTTGACTGATTCTTTCACATTCTGATTTTTGTGACATTTTCACTAATGTATATAACGTTGTGCCTAATATGGCATAGAAAAAAGTGCCATTTGATAGAGAATTCAATCGTTTTTCTTGTATTTCCAAACCTGGCGGTGATCCAAAATTTTCAAAATTAGTTAAATCTCTCATAAGAAGTGCAATTCTAGGTTGATTTTGCACATAAACGAAAATCATGTAGTAAATACCAGTTATAGAGACTATAACTGCAATATCCTCACTGATGTATAAATCTAAGTTGTCTACAACATCCCTGAATGTAATTTTGTTAAACGTACTAAGTACCTAATCTTGAAGTAGGTACCTACTTTTTAATGTTAGAATAAAATGCATTGATATAGATCCGTACAACATGCTGGTTATAAGACAAAACAATGCAACTTTTATATAATAATATTTTCCTGGGTTTATTTCTTCGCATTTACCAGGCCACAACAAAATATATCGCAGGTTTTTTCGAGTTGCCTCACATACCACTATTTCTTTATAGTGAAATTCCATACTTGGTAATTTTGTATCTAAAAAATATCTATTAATGAGATCGATAAAAATCCAACATATTTTGGGAGCAGTACCAAACACAAAACAGCCTATGTTTTGAATTTCACAATTCTATAACCTAGTTTTAGTCTTGAATTTTGTTACTGATATTAGGAAGTTGTTGCTTCACTCACCTATTGTCACAGGCTTACAATATACCTACACGTGAAAGCTAGAAACATTTAGTGACCTCTAGAACCATATGAAAACAGCTTTTGTGCTATCGAAGTCTAGGAGACAATTGATTATTTATTTCGTCAATGTTTCCTCGACAAAAATTGTCCCATTCGTTGCATGTGCAGGTGCAGTTTTATTTTAATTCATAAAACAAAGTAATAGCTACCTACCTAAGAAAGTAGTAAATAAATAATTTCACCTGAATTATAAATCACATTTTTATTGACTGTATTCCTCCAACATATTATGTTACAAAATATCATACCACCATCAAGAAGGCTAAAAGACCTTATCAAATAGTTTATTCACATGCTTTTTATGCTTTTAGCTCAGCACATTTCATAATATTGACTCAAGTTGCAAAAAACCACTTTGCCTTTGCAACAGCACTTTTATGGCATTAGTTATTTGAAATTCCTTTAAAACTGTACTTATATGGAAAATATTCAATCCAAACTATGATTTTCTGGTACCTTTGTGCTTTTATTTGGTTCAAAAATATTGAAAAAACGCTGTTGCAAATGACAAGTGGCTTTTTGCAACTTGAGTCAACTTTATACCGGGTGTAGAATTGGTTTACGAGACATAGGATTTTACATGTAAAAATAAATTATTGGCTCCCCTAACAATTTTATGGCAAAATAGTTAAAATGAAAGTTAGAGAGAATTACTGTCTAATTTCAAGCTTAGTTTTATTCTAACATCTTCTGGTACTGAAAGAAAGGCAAGAAAAGAGCTAACACAAAAATACTAAAAAGTACTACTAGGCATGAAATTTTCTTTCTTTCTTTAAATGGTATTATGGAGGATCTTCTTTAAGAAACTTCCAAGCAACATTTGCTTCAAGTTTCCCAGATCGACCAATTTCAGCCATAAAAACAATTCGAAGAATTGGAGAGAAGTTTGAACAGTTAATGGAAGATACCTTTTCATTCGTCCTGTAGTCCTATACGAGTTCATTTGAAGGTCAGATCAAAAGAAAGTTAAATAATAGTGAAACCACCCGTAAACCAATTCTACACCCGGTATATAGTTGACCTAGCTGTTTAGTGTCGTTTTCAACAACTTTTAATATATTTTACCTATTAGTTGATAAATACCTACCTAGTTATCAAATATTGGAAGCACCATGCATTGCTGTCAAATGTCGAAAGCAGACACAGGTCATGTCGACTTCTTGATTCGGACTTAGCTCATCGAACTATAATAAAAAAAATGGACTAAAGCTACCAATTTTCACCTAACACACTGGTGTCCACGCTGTCAACCATGTCCTTTTCATCTAGACGCAAGAAAATATAATGTTTGAACTATGTAATTTATAATATTAATTAAAAAAATAACAAAAAACGTCATTAAAATGTATGTGATGACGCACTTGCTATAATTTCTGTCAATACGAAATTTGAATAAATTATATTGGAGCTAACACATCTGTGAGCATGAAACGCTGGTGCTTCACAACTACTGAATAATTTATTGCATTTACTCAATACCTTGCATTCGTATACAAAGTGACCTGTATTTTATTAGGTAGGTAGGTACCTGTTTTTTCGCTAAGCTGTGCTACACAAATATTTAGACAATTATTTCTAGTCGACTTCTTTACAATGTGGAAAAGTAAACCTGTGAAACAATCATGTCTACTTTAATTAAATTTTTATTTTGTTTAAAAAGCCGAATAACTTATATTTTGCATTACAAAAGTTTAAACGTTGATAATAAAATTAATTAAAACATTTATTATTTTTTAAACTAATATTGGATACTTTGTTAGGTTTTTTATGTTAACAAAAATAATATATTCTGAATACCATAAAAGAGTTATAAATTATTTACTCAGAATCAGTATACGTTTAGGTTTATTTTTCAAGTAAGTAGGTATTGTGTTTCTAACCCTTTGTTTCCAATCACTTAAGAAATTATAATTATAAATTATACTTAGAAAATTATACTTTACACAAAATACTTTCACTTTTGCTGTGCACAATCATAATTAATAACAACTACAAACCAATGAAAAATTAGAGAAAATTTGCAAAACAACAGTCACTAGTTTTGACATTTTACTAGTTTTAGTTTGGTGCAATTAGATATACCCAGCAAATATGTAGTTACAGTGCCACGAAGGTAAGCGTAATGGATATTGAAACTAATTTTCGCCAATTTTTCATCGAATGCGTCCATTTGGCAAAAACCGACCTGATAGATTTGAGTTTAAAGACAGCTAATGATCTGATTGGTCAAGTTATCTAATTATACGTAAAAACCTTGGAGTTTGCAAGAATTTGATAATTATAAGTGAAACACAAATGAAGCACATTTTGTTAAGTATAATTTTCTAATTATAATTTAATTGTGCACACCGTCATTCACAACTATGGACCAAACTTTGTTAATTATAATTCGTAATTATAATTTTTAATTATAAGTGATTGGAAACGAGGGGTAATAAAAATTAAATATTAACGAAGTATAAGTAAGAAATCTTTTCGTTTCATTTTACGCTTTTAAACTGATTCCAATTAAATAATTATAACATATAACCACATACCTATACATAAGCGATAATATCAAGAGAATCGATATTTATCAATGGCAATCCAAAATCGTTACAATACTTATAACATTCTACTTAATCCAATTAGATTTTTAAACAACTTGAATTAATAATTCTACATTGAAATTTGAAGTGTAAAAATCTATGTGCTCTAACAGACTTTTAAAGTAATCAGTAAAATTTATTCTCGAAATCGAATTTACAAATAAAACAAATTTAACAAAAACAATAAATTTAAATTTGAAAATTATGGTTTATTCATTTAATATGCACGTCCTGACCAGTGCTTCGCATACCGAGTATGGATCGCAATTGGATGAGGGTCGTCTATCCTCAAGGTAACCCTTCTTCTCCTCGGCGCAACCTCGAGGAATGCGAACACTCGCCCGACGATTGGCGACACCTGAAAACATTAAAAAACAATATAAGACAATCATCTTATTAATTTCAAAATACATTTATGAAACCAGGATTTCATACCAGCGCTAGAAAAATAGCATATTATGTTATTAAGAGCATAAAAATGAAGTTTTATGTCGTTAGGCTGCTAGTTTGGCTGCCGAACGAAGTAAGTCAGTTGAAAATCGCGCCGTTGTGTATCTCCATACAAACAGTTGAAGAGGCGTTCTTTTGTAACCAGACTTGAAATACCTACTTCAAATCCTAGGAGTTGAAATGTTCCCAGGGGGCTCGACCGAATCAAATGTAACGTCATTTGAAGCATTTCTCACGATTTATTTTTCAATAATTACACGAAAAATGTAATAATAATTAATCGAATTATCCCTGTTAAAAAAAGCTTCTAAAAAAGCTAAATAAGGAAATTATTACTCAATACTTAACCGGTGGTGTATACGAGTCGCCCGTGAGAAATGATGACAGATGTCAAAATCAAAAATAGCAAGATGGTCGTTTAACGTTAAAAAGTAAACTTTAGATTTTAGTAGAGTTTACTAATATTATTGCACCTTCAAGTAGGAGAACTAGGAATGACTGGTGCCTTATTTGAAAATTGTAAGTTTGAAAATTGCCATTTTACTGTAACTGCAGTAAAATAATAGTTATTTATGTGACGCGCTTAGTAAATTAATCTTTACGGGCGCGTTACCTTTTGTGGGACGACTGACGTAAGGAACGAGTCTCCATACGCCAGTAAGCCAAGTAAAGATTAATTGCTGAGCGAGTTGCATACAAACTTTTATTTCCACCTTCAGCCTTTAAATTTCGTTTTTTAATTGTTATTTATGTTTATAAAAATTTTGTAATGAAAGGCGGTAGGGAAATTATACCTACGTCGTCATGGTGTTGAGATAAACAACAAAAATACTGTCAGAAGTTTTGTGAAAACTGTTGCAAAAAGAAAAAAAAAAGAAAGAAGGGCTTTAATGGCCGATGAAGACTTTGAAGGCGATTTTCTTGAAGTGCAAGAAAATAACCACTGATTCGATTCCAAGAGCGGTATGAAAATGACTTTCAAAAACGGATCAAAATGCATATTAACGTATGTAATTGCAACAATTAAATTTGTTTGTGTTTATAATAAACTTTTTCAAAAATCATTTAATTAGTTTTGATTAATTATTTTTTAACGAGCATCGTAAAATAACTACTCATTTACTTAGTTACCACAAATGCCTGTAAACTGTCATTTACTTAGAAGGTGGAAATAAAATACAGGGTGAGCAACATTAACTGTTACAGTTGGCAAAAAAAAAATTTACATAATTTCAAGACTGTGAATTGTACCTATTTCGGTTTGTTTTATTGACAATATTGACACCTGGTATACATTTCAAATTTAAACGTCTTGGTTTTTGTAATCTTTTATTAAAGAAATGGTTTTCTCGTTGGAACATGACATAAAAGTCACCAAAAATCACCAGAATTTATTGCCAACTCAATCAGTACTTGTTGCTCACACGGTACATAAATGTTAATGACCGATTTTTTTTTTTGTAGTCCGCTTGAAAATAAAATAGTATTATATCGTTCAGAGCAGAAGGTCTTTTTGTGTTTCGCCCAGTGGCCGACCTCGACTTCGTCTCAGTCTTCAATCTTTGAACTTAGCACAAAAAGACTCACTTCTACTCTAAATAATATAATCTACTATTTCCATACCTGCGGTAAAATCATGAATCGAGGAAGTTTCATGCCTTCCTGTGAGCCTCCGTTCGTTGTCTTTTCCTCCTCTGGGATCATACGCTGCAATATGTTTGCGATGATTTTTGGCGAGTTTTTCGATCGCCTTCTCAATTTCCCTGAAATTTGTGGTAAACGTTTACTAAACCCCAATTTCTCTCAACTCGACAAGCTTACGCAATGCCGCCGTCATTTCTCATCGCCTGTGTAGAAAAATTGGTATGTGCCCCTGCTCCGTTCCAATCCCCTTCTACTGGTTTTGGATCGAATGTTACAATAACACCAAAATCTTCGGCAACGCGATGCAAAATGTACCTCGAAACCCAAAGTTGGTCTGCGGCGTCGATTCCTACACATGGTCCGACTTGGTACTCCCACTAAAATCGTAGTCCAGTTAAAACACGATATTTACGAAGTTTTAGACATACTTGTGAAGGCATTACTTCGGCGTTGGTCCCAGAAATATTAATACCAGCGTATAGGCAAGCGTTATAATGGCCTTCCACGATATCACGTGCGTATACTTTATTGGCTCCCACACCACAGTAATAAGGTCCTTGAGGTCCTGGAAAACCAGTTTTAGGCCAACCCAACGGTCGCATATCCATGTCCAGAAGTGTATATTCTTGTTCAATTCCAAACCACGGTATGGTATCTTTTGCAGCTTCCATTGCTTGGAAACACATGTTTCTTTTATTTGTCGCTGTTGGTTGTTTATTGTGCTTGTAAGTATCACAGAGAACCAGCTTATTGTTTCCTTCGGTAAATGGATCACTGTACAGTGCAACTGGTTTCAGATATGTATCTGAATTAGCACCCTCAGCTTGATATGTGGAGCTGCCATCATAATTCCAAATGGGAAGTTCTAAAATAGTAGTTTATCTAACGAGTTCGTGTGTAAATTGGGCTTTTTTTGGCATGAGTGGGCCAGTTTAAAACGCGAGTGAAACGAGTGTTTTAAAGACCCACGAGTGCCAAAAAAGGCCCAATTTACACATTAACGAGTTGAATACAACGTTTTTTTGTTCGACGAGTCCCTTAAAGGTTCCAAATCGCTTAAAATCTTTAAAATTAGCTTGACGTTTCGTTTTGACATTTATCAAAATCCGTTCACACAGGGAAAAATTCTCAAATTCTGACAGTGTCGAACAGAAAATGATTTTTTGATAAACAAATTTAGTTGCGATAGAACTGTGCTTAAAAATAAACTAAATATACAAAAAGGAATTTAATGAGAGGACTGTAAAATTTTGTAAAATTGTCATTACCTACTGCGTTTATGCCATTATGACCTGGAAAATAAACATCAGATCGTTTTTAGGATGATTTAGAAAGAAACATAACTTGAGAGAAACACGAATTCACAACTAACCTCAAAACTGTTTATAAAAGAAGAAAGAAGTTACGTACCTACTCCTAATTCCTAATTCTACTTCAATAATAGCTACTCATACATACAGGTGTCCCAGAGTTGCGAAAAAGCTCCATAACTTGTTTGTTATTAAAGATATCAACTTTTTCTTTATTCTAGATGATAGCTACGCTTCTACTGCATATTCGGAAAATATTGCGGTATATATACAGAGTGTCCCAATATTATAAAAACACTAAAGTTATGTTTTTTTAAATGGAAACTACCCAGTTTGATTTTATTTTTGAACTTTATGCTAAATTATGAATCAAATTTATACAGGTCGTTTTTACTTACCTGCCATCGTTTTTGATCAGTGGCGCTTTTTTTACCAGAATTTCGAATTGCAGGGGTCCCTTCGAAAATTCGTACCTTCCAAATCGTTGCACACAAATTAAAATTATTGACGCTGTTTGATTTCTGAATGTTTGCTGCATCTGCTGAGTGTTTACTCAACAACCTGCTTAGTCGCATATGCCTACTGCGATTTTTTAAACATAACGAACTAAAAATGTCAAAAACTCATTTTTTTCAAATGGCACCCCGTATTTATTATTGCACTGGTGGAAAGCTTTTTTGACAAGCTTTTGAACAATATAAGGTTTGTATAGTCGAATCTGAAAATCTAGGGTGCTATCCTAAAGTCGCTAAATTTGGTGCAATTTTTCCGTTAAAAAGACAATACAAAAATCTAGTAGGCCTAACAAAAGATAATCACACAATATGGTCACTCCATAAAGATGAATCAACCAACAAAACAGTGTTTAACAATTAAACATTTAATTATTTTAGTGATTTTTAGTGTTTTTAAGTAGCACCCTAGATTTTCACATTCGGCTATACAAACCATATACAGTTGAAAAGCTTGTCAAAAAAGCTTTCGACCAGTGCAATAATAAATGCAGGGTGCCATTTGAAAAAAATTAGTTTTTGACATTTTTACTTTGTTATATTTAAAAAATCGCAGTAGGCATATGCGACCAAGCACGTTATTGAGTAAACACTTAACAGATGGGGCAAACATTCAGGAATCAAACAGTGTCAATTATTTTAATTTATGTGTAACGATTTGGATGGTACGAATTGTTAAACACTGTTTTGTTGGTTGATTCATCTTTATGGAGTGACCATATTTTGTGATTATCTTTTGTTAGGCCTACAAGATTTTTGTATTGTCTTTTTAACGGAAAAATTGCATCAAATTTAGCGATTTTAGGATAGCACCCTAGATTTTCAGATTCGACTATACAAAAAAAATGAGTTTTTGACATTTATAATTCGTTATGTTTAAAAAATCGCTGTAGGCATATGCGACTAAGCAGGTTGTTCAGTAAACACTCACCAGATGCAGCAAACATTCAGAAATCAAACAGCGTCAATCATTTTAATTTATGTGCAACGATTTGGAAGGTACGAATTTTCGAAGGGACCCCTGCAATTCGAAATACTGGTAAAAAAAGCGCCACTGATCAAAAATGATGGCAGATAAATAAAAACGACCTGTATACATTTGATTCATAATTTAGCATAGAGTTCAAAAATAAAATCAAACTGGGTAGTTTCCATTTAAAAAAACATAACTTTAGTGTTTTTATAATATTGGGACACTCTGTATATATACCCCAATATTTTCAGAATATGCAGTAGAAGCGTAGATATCATCTAGAAAAAAGAAAAAGTTGATATCTTTAATGACAAATAAGTTATGGAGCTTTTTCGCAACTCTGGGACACCCTGTATATCAAATATTTTCAACAACAAGAAACTAGTGACCTAGTGATTTAAATAAAAGCATATGATATTTTAAAACAAATTCCGATTTTAGTATAAAATTTATTTGTTGAAACCAAATCAAGAAGATAATACAGTAATTTCGTCATTCATTCAACTGACATTAGCTGTAAAACAAGTGTTATTTTTGACATGGATGTCAATTTGTCAATCATGTCATTTTGACTGTTGTTGGGATCGCATGACTGAAATAAGTACGTTACAACAATGTTCCAGACCACAGTAAAATTCAAGGAAAACTGATAATTACATTTAATAAACTATAGAACCAAATACAAACTACAACCGGCAAAGAAAAGTGAAAATGTTAAACTTATTTAAAAAATTGATTGTTTGAAAGACTAGTATTTTGTTATTGCCCCATTTATTTCAATTACTTTTGCCAATCTGGTAGGCATAGATAGGGATAGATTCCTGCAGTAATCCGGTGGCAAATC
Organism: Tenebrio molitor; assembly: GCF_963966145.1. Taxonomy (NCBI): domain Eukaryota; kingdom Metazoa; phylum Arthropoda; class Insecta; order Coleoptera; family Tenebrionidae; genus Tenebrio; species Tenebrio molitor. Next base: position 13,266,735 of record NC_091048.1, on the reverse strand, counting down.
ATACCATGCGTTAGTAATGGCAGTTATGAGTTCCTCTCTATTGTGAAATTGTCTCCGCTGGTGTTGTCTCTCTATATATCCCCACATATTCTCAATCGGGTTAAGGTCTGGACTTCGACTGGGCCACTCAAGAATATTTATATTCTGTTCTTAAAACCATAATGCTACTGCATGTGCTGTATGAATGCTGCAATTGTTCTGCTGGAAAATAAAATCTGCATCTGGATAGACTCTTGTCACTGAAGGTAATATCACGTTTTCAAGAATCCGAATATATTCGTTGCTGTTGAGTCGATTTTCAATACTCCAGCTGTTAAGCCGAAATCCATGCTCACAAATTTATAGAAAAACGTCCGTTTCGTTTCGTTGTTTCTATGTAGCGCTCATGGTAGCGAGTGTTTCTAGGTCTATACACTTTAATGCGACCATTGCGGCACGACTGCAAAACTTTTTCATGAGGATAACACGACCCTGTTCCAAAATGCTTCATCTCGCGTCAGATATTCTAAAGCATATGCAATTCTAGTTTCCTTATGTTGAGGAGTTAGCTTTATTTTTCTTGCTGCTATATGATTCTGAAGTCCTGTCGCCTTTATGCGACGACGGGTAGTTCTGATGGATCCACGAAAATGGCTTACACCTACCGCGTCAACAGCGGTAGTAAATGGACTATTCTGTATTACCGCACTTAAAGCTTGATCTTTTTGACACGTAGATACTCAGTGCCCTCCTGAACTTGGACGCCATTCCACTGTCCCATTTTGTCATCATTTATTAATAATGGAATAAATGGTGGTTCTGAGTGTACCTAAGGTTGCCGCAATCTGTGTGGATGACTTACCATCCTGAGCAAGAGAAACAATTCTGACTTTATTAAAGAACGTTACTGGTGGTAGCATTTTGATTTTTATTGTGCGTGACAGAATTTCGGTCACAAAAATTTTGAATGTTAAGTCATGACTCATAATGAATGACAATAAAGGTTAAGGCTACACAAGTTTTTTCGAATTGACAGTAAAATAACTGACGAAATTACGTGGCCGTCACTGTACATTTCTGCTGTCTTATCTTTATTTATTAGTTTTCTATCAAAAAATACATATCAATTTTGACAAAAACTTATTTTTGAAATGGAGACAATTTCTTTTCTTCATCGTAAAATGGAAAAAGCGATTTTTGTTTTATCTTGTGAGTAAAGCAGTCGATTTATTATAATCCGCAGAAAACGAAACTCAACTCAAAACACAACTGATATCTGTCAAAGAAGACATCATCCCTTTCATCAAAAAGTCATAACCAACTTGATGAAATTTTCGTTTGAACATACGTTACTTAAGAGGTATGTGGTGCAATATACTAGAAACTTGGAGACTTTTTAAGAGAAAACGTGTCCGTAAGTGTTTAACAATGGTAATTTGCAAAAAATTATGAACATAATTAAGCGAGTTTGACACACGTAAAATTCTTCTACAACGTAAGTATACATAAATATGCATCTATATTTTTGAACCTGGGATTTAAATATTTTTTAATTGCTTGTGTTGATCAAAATTTTGATAGCAAGGGTAAGAGTTTTTTTAAATAATACTTTAAAAATTAATACCTTCTGATTTAGTGGGAATAAAATCCAGTGTTCGAGTTTTCGCTCTTACATTTTCGCCTGTACCATCAATCCATATGTAGGTGGCCTTAACTTTATTTTGTGGGCAAGGCAAATGTCTGTATCTTTCAGCCACGGATTTATTTAGCACGGCATTAGGTGAGTTTTGGAGAGTACTTGCAGGCATCTTCTACAAAAAAAAAACAACTTAATAGCACAAAAATATAAGATAGAAGTGAAAGTGTTCCAATTTATGATCACTTTCAAAATGAATGTTTTAATAAAATGTTCTACAAAAACCAAATTTCACGGTTTCTGACATAGATTATTACATTCATTTGTATTTTAGAGCGTACTTCTGAAAACTTTTGAAATTAAGCCAAAACACTTGAAATGTATAATTTTTTAACATCAAACAAAATGATGAAATGCTTTTAAAGGAAGGCGAATAAAAACACTGGCATTTTTTTCAAGATTATTTTGAAAAACAACGTAGGTAACTTGGGTTATTAACCCGAACGTAGCGATTGTCAATGGCTGCGTTAAAAACATCTCAATCTCATTTGACCAACTGAATTTTTAAGGTTAAAAAACATAATTGAAGGATCAAAAGTTAACTTAGTGTTTTTACTCAACCTAAATTATGCACTTCACAAAAAAACTACTCGAAAAAATACTGAAATACTTACGTTAGTGCATACGTTACGTATCACGGCAACTCTTGCACTACCAATTACACTCTAAATTGTCCCAAATTAAATACCGGATTGGAACTCTGCCAGTGGCAAAGATTAAATTATCTTATTTATTAGTACATATAACGACAAAAACAATAATTTAGGATAACCTTTTACAGTGTTTTACTGATAACGCTGATAAGATTTCTTTTTAACATCATAGTTTAATTGCTATGGTGTAAACAATACTTCCCCGAAGCCACATTCGATAATCTCTGTTCAACATCCAGAGATATTTATGTCATGATTACGTATAGTTTGTGCCAATTTTTTTATGAAATGATTCCATTCAAACGTTATTTATATCGTATCACCAGCATTTTGAAATAATAAAATATGATTTTTTTTTTAACATAATTTTTTTGTACTTTTTTAAATTTAAAACTTATATTTTGTGATTTAAAACTGATTTTGTTTGTATTTATTTATATATACATATGTTGCATAAAGATAGACAGCAACTTCTAATGCCAATATACCCGTATATTTTTGAGAAATACATGTTTCACTGACCTTTCTTTGACAACTACAAACTAACTAAAACGTAAATTGTTAGCAATTAAAAACGTAGGTTTACAATTACAAAATAAAATTTTATGATGAAGTAAAAGTTTTCCATGAGGTTTAAAACAATCACATAATTAAACAATAATTGTTTTACTAAAGGTTCATAATATTTTACATAACGCAGCTCCAACAGAAAACTGACATAAGTGTAAAATAATTAATTTTTCATTAAATTTACATTGATGTAGGTAATTCATTTTGTATTTTATGAAAGAAGAATTATGGTTTGGTACCATGCCAAGTGAGAATTGACAAAACGTAATTTCGTTATGTTGCATGTATCCAATATATACCGGGTGTCTGCGCGAAAATTTCGGATGGGTTTATATTTTTATCTTTAAATTATTCGCACCCTAGTCACCCCCATTTCAAAATTTTAAATGACACCCAACACTTTTAGTGACTGATTATGAAAAGGACATATTTTTTAGTACGTCTGTTTAAAAAAAAAGTCATAAGTTACAGAGGAAAATTAATATCTTTATCGATTACAAAAATGTAGTTGATGTGGTTGTATGAATGAATAAAGGACTCAAAGCCTAAATAGGACAGAAAAATGTTTAATTATGCGAATAACAAGAAAAATTAATAATATATCTGTTACAATTTAAAAATAATTTGGTATTAAATGTTCTAATTTTAAGGCACATAAAGGTACAGCCGATTCTTAAACTCATTTCGAACATTTTGAAATTTTTCTGACATTTTCTAATCGATAAAAAAATGCATTCAATTTTTTGAACTGCAACTTACATCCTCTAATTTCAAATTTGCAACCGTCAAGACAACAGAAATTAACGCATCCCACTTTTCGTGCGGTCACCCGGTATGCATAATGTTTTAGTCCTGTAATAACACTTGGAGAGTTTTTAAAACCCTAACCACCGTAGGTAGACTTCAGTCGCTTCGTGAAGGGACATTAGGTGGGGATATAGAGCAACGCTATTTCTTTCGTTCGTTCCATTATTAGCACTTAGCAGAGACAACTTTATTTGTAAATAAGAGTGGTTGCCATTGGTTGGATATTTGGACCGCGCAAGTTTCTCCCACCAAATGTCCCTTCAGCAGTTTAGTGTTGTTTAATGTTGATAATGTGCAGATAATCCAATGAAAGAATTCACATATGTCGTAAGTACATTTTTATTACACCTGAATCATAAATCCCTGTTTTTGATACTAAAATGCGTGCCTTTAAAACGCTAAAGCTTTAAGGGTTGCTTAGGTAACAACAAATTCACCTACATTTTGAACAATGATAAATAAACATTTATACACAATTTATGATAGCAACGAAACAACAACAATTGACCATTTCTATATCAACGATTAATGACACAGATTATTTTGGAAAAGGTATTTCAATTTACTTTTTTCGTTATAATTTTCAGATTTTAGTGCAGGTATAGGTATAATAAAAAATAGCGGATGATACACGTTCATAAGGGCCTTTAAAGCACTTGCGACGTTATAAGCACTCAGCTACGCGTCGTGCTCTTAAACTCGTCGCGCGTGCCTTAAAGGCTTCCTTATAAACTTGTATCATAATATACTATTTGTAATATAGGTATATAATTCGTATTACGATACTTACAACACGTTGACACAGTTTATTTAATACTTATCACTCAACTAACAATCTTACAAATAAAACTGGATACAAATAGGGAAAGTAAGTGGATAAGATCACTAGGTAAATATAATTATAGAATTATGTAAATCCAATTTTCCCTCAACGCACTGTATTCCAAACTCACAAACAAGAAAAACAAACAAACAAATAATCCAGGAATAGAAAATTTCGCGTTTTTAAGTACTTACCTACTATAAAGTAATATACTGCGTAACAAGTGAACCGTGAACACCTATTGTATTAAAAATCAACTCTATTGTGGACGTAATAATTCTAAAGTACATTATTTCGTAACAACATGGAATAATCAAGATCTTAAGTCGTGCTGTTAAATTTGACTTTGTAATATTTCCAGTTTAACTAGAAATGACGTTAGCCTTGTTATTTTATATGTTTAATTAATATCCATTTATACAGTGTGGTGATAAAGTAAGGAACAAAATTTATAATTGCGTTATTTTATGTTTTCAAGCAAAACGCTCGGACAGGTCAATTTTATTTTTTAATTTTCCACTGATGACTTAAATTTGACTTATGCCGTCATGTATTTTTGCACAATTACGTCATCATTGGTTTTTTTAAATGACAAACCCCCCCCTTTTTTTCTTCTCTTTTTCATAGACCTTCCTAATACCCAAACGATGAATAAAAAAAATTGTTACCTTACATAACAATGTTTTCCAGAAAATAACAAATTTTACTTCAAAAAATTTCATTTAATTTTTAACGTAAGTGAGTAAGTAACAATTTTTATCGATTACCATAGCGAAAGTACTGATTCGAGGAGAGAAAGTGATACTTTGATTGTCTAAGTGTGTAGGCAGGTAATAGTTATTTGGATAACTAGTCCAGAAAATGATATTTTGCGAATGTGAGTGGTATATTGCGTAGCCAAGGCGCTAGCCACAGCGTAGCGACACGAGCACTCGCAAAACATTTTTCATGGCGGCAAATTTAAATCATTTTTAAAAAGTAAAAAATTATTATTAATTAATTCAACCAAAGTAACTTCTATGTCAAACTTTGTTGACATTTAAGAATTAATGCTGCCAGCCTATTCTCTAGCGAATTTTTAACCAAGGTCAGTTTTGGAAGTACTAGGCCGGGAATTTAACGTTCCCGGCGGATTTTGAATCATGCAAAACCGTCGATAACGGCCGGCGGCATGAAAAGTACTTTTTCGCGCAATCTTGTTATAGCTAACCTACTTACAATTGTTGTTGACACAATCTGAATGTTGAACTTAACAACCCTAATGCTGTAAGTCGGCGCATCTGAATTCCTCCAGTTTACCTGATTTAATCCGAACACCCAAAAAGGTCTACTTAATCCTTCGACCGAGTTCCTCCAGAGTTATCAATACCACCTAGACCACATGTAACACATTTAATTTACAATTTTGTCCGACTGATATTGTGATAGATTTTGAAATAGGAATTCACAAGGCAGTTCATTTTAAGTGACCCACTGCTAAAATAAATGGTTGCCGTTTTCATCAAGCACAAGCATGGTACAGAAAAATCCAGTCTTTGGGGTTAACAAAATTTTACAAAGATGCCAATTCAGTAGAGGGGCATTTTTTAAAATTGTTTTTCGGAATGCCTTTTTTAAAGCCTATTTATGTTGAAGAGTATTTCTTAGAATTATGTGAAATACTACCTTGCAACAACTCTGGTATTGTTCAATTCAGTGATTATATAGTTTTTAATTACATCAGTGAAGAAGCTGTATTTCCTCCCCACATATGGGCAAGTGCTTCCAATGTATCATATCGCACAACAAACGCATGCCAATCATTTCATGCGAAATTTAACACAAGTTTTTACCAAAACCATCCTAATTTGTATCAGTTTATTGAAGTTTTATTGCAGTTTCAATCCGAAATTTATGCCAAAATAAAAGGTGCAGCAAAAATAAAAAAAGTTAGTAGACCAACCAGACTAAACCAAGAATTTGTCTCAAGGCAGATTGTGCAATATGAAACAGGGCAAATAACAAGAAAGAAGTTTCTATTTTATTACAATGGCCCATGATATCAGTAATTAGTGCTGCGCTAAACCTTAATCCTTTCGGCAAGGTGTTCTGGAGGAATTCGGATAGGGGAGTATAGCTACCTGAGGCTTGGTGGAGGAACTCGGATGCGTCCCTGTAAGTAAATAAGGACACCGATACCTGGGCGTATCCGAGTTCCTCCCGGTGGTCACTTCTTTACCTGCATAACCCTTTTTAACGGACGAGTTCCTCCCGAGGTTATGGGGGATTACTGCGATAGGTAGTCGACGAGTGGTAGCCGGACTAGATTATAATGACGAGTATTTTGCTTGAAATTGGCAATAAATACACTGATGAGAGGGAGAAACAATTTTATTTACAGGGGTAAGCCATAGGGTTTTACATGCTAATTTTTCAACCCCCTGTTAACTTTATTTTTGTGAAAATTACAAAGCCTAGCACTGTTTTTATATTAAACAATAATATTATTTAGTCATTTAAAAAAAACTCAAGGTATATCTGTTTTTGCAATAAAAAAAACTTTTGAATACATCTGCAACGTATACGGTTATCACTTATTACATAACTTTCTGGCTTGACAAAATTTCTCACCATTCACTACAAGTTTGCCTTTTTCACTCAGTTTCCATGCTGACGCTTTTATAGAAATAATTAAACTAAAAATTTTACTTTGAAATGGGCCTATTTATAAGTGAGATTTACCCCTGCACCCCATCAAAAAATAGATGGTTTTAATTATTGGTCGCAAGAAGTATGTCTTCTTATAAAGAAATTTTTAATTTAATATTTTAGGAACGGCAATGTAATTCCTAATTACCCGATCATTCTTACCACCGTTCAATACCTGCTACAAGACCTGAATATTTCGTATAAGCGATTGTGCGAAAAACGTTGTGGGATATACGGTTAATAAGTGTCATAACAGAATCTCGAAAGTTGAAAAATCTCGATTTTTCAAACTCTTGCTCGATTCTGTTGTAACGCACTTACTAACCTTATATCCCAATATACTATACCTGACTCCTACTATGCTGATTCAAGGAGAGATGTGGCACTTTGCCTGTCTAGGCAGGTAATAGTAGATTACATACCGAGGTGGGAAGTGTTTCATTCCTGTCTCAAACATTAGTTCACCTCGGCTACGCCTTGGTAAACTATCTTAACTCTCGACAGGAATGAAACACCTCGGTATATAATCTACTATTACCTGACTCCGACTATGCCTACTTACTTACTTCTACAAATATTTTGAAGTCTAATAATTAATAAATAATAATTAACTGGTTCCATTTAATTACCATTATCTAGTTATAATAGTTATTTACTCTCTAAAATATAAATCTCCATCTTCAAATAGATTAAACAATAGATTAAGTAACAGTATAGTGGTAGTCGATAAAATCTTGTATGCAACACGACAGTAAAGTATCTATCGAACTCGTTTGCTTGCTCGATTCGGCTTCGCCTTGTCTCGCAATCTGCAAACTTTACTGCCTTGTTACATAAATCGTTATTTTCATTCATCGTTTAGCTAGTAGGAAGGTCTATGAGAAAGAGAAGAATAAAGTGGGGGTTGTCATTTAAAAAATTGGTGATGATATCATTGCGCAAAAACTAATGACGTTATTTAAACAAATTGCACGTCACATGACGGCATTTGTCGAAATAAAATCGACCTATCCGAGCGATTTTCTTAAAAATATCAGATAACGCTATTATGAATTTTGTTCCTTACTTTATCACCACACTGTACATTTCAAAACAACTTGGACGAAATACTGCCCAACTCGTCAGTTATATAGCAGATTTAAAACAACTTGCTTTTATAACTCAAGTACAAAATAAAAAAATTGCAAACAAAATTAAATACAATTTACCAAAAACGTGATGTTTCGTTTCAACTCGTTTAAAACAGATTGTTGTTATCTAAAAATCGTATTTATAAATCTTAACGATTAGAGATTGTCCACAAAAACATATCAAAAATAAACTAACAATTTTATCTTTCTTATATAATTTTATCATATTGAGGGGTTTTTCCTGTATTTTACAACTGCAGAAAAACAGTATTTTACAGTCTTTTCTATCTTCCCACGCTTTACAGTTTGAGTGGAAAATTGTATATTTTTCAATGAGCGGATAATGATGGTTATTACTCCCTCGGATAAATTACGCTACTCGCCTGCGGCACGTGGCACAAACTCATCCTCATAAGTAATAGCCATTATCCGCGAATAGAATACTATACTTTTTCTACGACTCTGAAGAGAATTTGATAAATAAGTTTCATTATTAAACAAACTGAAACTGAGGTTTTAAAATTATTACCTACTTTGTATACTAACTTGATACCATCACATTAAGATTTGCGATTGGACTTCATAAACTAGTTGCTGTGATATTTGCAGTGAGTTTTGAAATTATTATTCAACGGGCCGTTGATAATGAATCCTGTTATCCAATGAAAAACATTTTAATAATTTACAGTATTATCCAATAGGAGTAGAAAAAATGTATTATAAGGAGTGTCTCAAAATTCGCGAATTCCGAATTCAGAGCGTTGTAGGGGATTACTTCAGTTGTGCAAATATGGAAATAAAACAAAAATCGGGACTCCCCCCACAAAGATTTTCTTCAAATACACGACGCGTAGTGCTTATAAAAAAAAATAAAAGGCCCTTATAAACGTGTATCACATGCTATTTTTTATTATACCGGCAATACAATCTGAAAATTATAACAAAAAAAGTAAATTGAAATACCATTTCCGAAGAATAATAGAAATTGTAAATTGTTGTTGTTTCGTTGCTATTATAAATTTTCTATAAATGTCTATTTGTCATTGTTCAAAGGGTAGGTGAATTTGTTGTTACCTAAGCAACCCTTAAAGCTTTAGTGTTTTAAAACCCCTTTTTCGCACGCATTTTAGTGTCAAAAACAGGGATTATGATTCAGGTATAATAAAAAATAGTATTTTGTCACTGTGGATATGAAGACTGCTATGTATTGAACAAAATTAAAGTGCTTATATCTTCTTCAGGAAGAGCGAATTTTTTTTCTAAATATTTTTCGAGCTCCACAGGGTACTTCCCTACCACGCTCTAAATTCGGAATTCACGAATTTTGAGACACCCTGTATATGTTACCGCTAATAAGGGAAATCTGGTTTTATGCACAATACCCAGAGATTTTAGTTAATATAGGATGTCTCAGCTAAAACTTTCGAGCCTAATATCTCAGTTATTTTCCGACGGATTTTTGTGAAATTTAAAATGCAGATATGTATTTTAGACAGTGAAGAGTAAAATCCCATTAACCCAAGTCTTAAAAATGTAATTTTTACATGCCTTTTTAAAATGTTAAATCACTTAAGATTTATATCAAAAAATTGGTCGTTAACAAAAAATGCTGTAAGGAGAAACTCGTCCTTGAAAGACGTCTGGTTTGCAATAAAAAAGAAAAAAACTGTGTTCAACGTGGCTGCAAATGCAAAAACGTAGACGCGTATGAAACAAACACGCACTCTCGCCGAATTTTGGTCACCCCGTCACCCCTCTTCGCATAAACGCAGGTGACATTTATATTTCTAACCTTACAAACACTTACAAAGTTAAAGACAACATTTGGATGAAACTTATAATACTGGATGCTTTAATTCTTCCATAAAGGACTAAAACACGATCGGGATATTTTAGCAAGGTAATTTAGTTCACGTACGCTTACTGTGTCTTCAAATAAACTGACGACTCTCTGAACCTTAAATTTTGTAAAGCCTACATTGGATAGTGTTCCACGAGAAAACGAACTGTGTCATTGAAATTTTTACGATACCCTTCATAGGCAAAAATTGTTTCCTTTTTCAACAACGTTAAAATTTCTGCCATTGTAGTCTATTTTGAGAGTTTTTTTTTTTCAATAAATTTACACACTGATATTTCTAATAAAGCGCCCACGTTTGACAGATTATAAGGGGTGTACAAAATGTTGCTTGGCAACTTTTCATCAATTGTTTCAAAAGGTGACTGCTCAAATAATAAAAATAATAAAAGTTTTGGCACAAAACAATAATCGGAAATTTCTCTTAACAATCAAATTTATCCAAACACTTATTAGTTATCATAAAGTACAAATTAATACTTAACTAAACTTCACTATTAAATTAAGTAAAGTGGCCCATGGTCCTCTACTAAACGCAATTTTCTGCGGATATCTCTTATCAGGCGCTGGACGGACTTCAGATCAACTGCTCTCGTAAATTTTTCGTAAATTTGCCGTCTTAGTTGTTCCTCATTTTGGGCTTCCCACCCTCTATCATAAACCTTCCGAGACACTAAAGCCCAAAAATCCTCGATTGGGCGAGCCTCTGGCAAGTTTGGAGGATTGTCGTGTTTAGGGACAAAAGGTATGCGGTGATGTTGAAGCCAGTTTTGGGTGTCTCTAGAGTAATTTTCGGGAGGTTTAGACGTAGTATGCCTTGCTCGCACTCTGTTATTGTGCGATAAATCGTTCTACGTGAAACATTTTCATTCTCTAAGATTCGGAATATTTCAGCATTGGGTACTGTTACGTTATTATTTTAATTCCCTGTTCCCAGGTAATCTACAAATTTAATAACGATTTTTTTTTCTTTGGCTTCGCGTCGGCTCCACAATTGTTGCCTCGAGAGCGCTGCGACCTGTTCGGTGAAGAAGGCGGACTGCCCGGAGTTTAGGAGAATGATACAACGTGGTATCTTAAACGAAATGTTTATTTACCCAAGGAGAAAAGAAAAAAAAGAAAAAGCCAACAATGCGTTCAGCTGAACTTTTTCTAAGAAAACGCTGCCATCAGTATCAACTGATTAGATGTAAGCTACGGTTTCTTAGAGAAGTACGTCGCGTACAACTCACGGTAAGTCGTGCGCTGCGCACAACCGCGTAAATCTAATCTGTTGATACTGATGGAAGCGTTTTCTTAGAAAAAGCCAACAATGCGTTCAGCTGAACTTTTGTATGTATCTGAAAATAATTTCAAAGCATAACAACTAACGAAATGACTTGAGTTTGCAAAAGAGAAAAAAGGTCTAAAAAATAATATACCGGGTGTCGTCGCGAAGAGTTAAGAGGGAATAATGTCACTGATAAGTGATAACAATCACAAATAAAAATTTCTCCAGATTCTAAATAAAAAATGTGACTATTCTGATAACTCTAAAAAATTTAAACAACCAAATAATTCAGATTTGTTGAGAAGTAGTCCGTGATCAAATGTGATGGAAAAATCCGTAAGTATAAATAATGTTTGTGTGAAACACAGGATCAGTGTTATCAGTGATACATTGGGTAATAATTGAGAGATTAATGGTTATGGATCATCCGCAAATGAGTTATTAATTTTTTTCCTTGAAAATAAAGTTCATCGTAGAAAACCAAAAACTAAGGAAATTTATTTATAATTGAAATAATTCCATAAATAAGAACGGGTTGTCCTTGAGTCGGTACTGCACAACAAAGGGGCAATAAAATTAGAGGGTATAATGGAATTATGTATTTATGGTATTTTCTCTCCTATTGTAAAATGATTTACAATTTAAGTCAAAATTGACTATTTTTCGAGGACTTTAGCAATGGGGAGCGAGACGAGAGCCTTGAATTAATGGCAAGGGTTACGGGAGACCCGGATTAGTTGCGTCGAATTTATGACATCTCTAACAAGTAGGTACCTACATTTTCTTTAGTAGGGATTAACGAAATTCTTAGCGTCCAATTTATGGACACCCTTTGAAACAGAAAGTTTAAAAATAATTATTTTTCGGTGACAAAAATTGAAACTGATATTAACCAGAAAAACCAGGTGATGGATATAAGTTTCCTTTTATAAGAACTCATCAACTGTCATTACTTCTTGAATGATGATTACAATGATTAAAATTGATGGATTAAGGGTCCAGTTGACAAGCAATTGAACACTAATAAAACCTTAATACAATTAGAAAATGAATTTAATACGCGAGTAGTGTGCAAAGTGGATAATAAAACATAATAACTAGACATTTTAAAATCATTATAAATACATAATAACATCTTTTTCACAAATACATAGACATACACAAACATTTTGAAACGATTTTAATATCCACATTGTCAATAAGTGATAGGACAAAAAAATAAATTTCCAAAATAAATTTTTGTGAAATTTTGAAACAATTTTAATACCCACATTAGCAAAAATTGAAGGAGTCTTGCAAATTTGTAAAATTAATTTTTGTGGCAGGTCAAGTTGTTTCGATCGACAAGAAGGTCTCATTGTTTTTATTGCAGTTGCTGTTTAGAATATCACGATCAGATCTGTATGTATGTATGATTGTATGTATGTATAAACTTTATTTTGCCCTACGGGCTTTAAAGGATTCCTGTATACAGTTTTGTCTAAAAAAAAACTTACAATTCCAAAACAAATTAAAATAACTTTTTTTTTATTCCCCACCCCTCTCCTTCTCTATCGTTTCCCTCCTCTTCCATACCCCTTTCATCCATCCTATCTCCCTTCCGTCTTCTCTCAGTAGCAGTAAGTGAGCTTTATTTGCTCTACGGGCTTTCTGATTCTCCCCCCCACTCCTTTCATTCTCTATTCTTTCTCTCTCCTTCCATTTCTCTTTCATCCATCTCCCTGCCGTCTTCGCTTCATATTTCTCCCCGTTCCCTTCTCTCCCTCTTTCTCATTTCGCCGCATGTGTCGATCGTCTCACTATCCTCGCGTGACCTCCTGCACCTACTCTCTTCTCCTTCCGTCCCATTCCTGTTCTCTCTCTCCTCGTTCCCACCTCTGAATCACAATCAAATCTGAAAATCTAATGAGAAAAGGGAATAATTTAGAATTATTAATCCCATCATTAGTTTCTGTAAAAAATGAATATTATAAATGGAACCACAAACAACCTTATAAAAAATCATAGAATTTCTAGATATGGTATGGTGCTGGTAATGTTTACTGAACCATTTTCAATTCACATCACATTGATTTGGAGAATGTACACTGAGTTTAGTTAAACTCCACTAATTGCTAAGCAAACGTACAAACTTAAGCTTATTTACTACAAACAGATAAGGAAGACATGTGTTAATCCATGCAGCACGTGATGTGTCAAGAGCCTTATTATTTTTAGATAGAGTGACACAGTTAATAAATTTAAGAAAGCGTGATTTATAATCGTTAAGCGTAATTAATATTACATCTTGCATAACACTTATACTTAAAACTATATTTAGGCAAATGATTGAACTGATAGCAAAGAACGCAACGGTTGAAAATAACTCGCCAGGTTTTGTTAGTTAAAGTTTGACTACTCATCACCGGTATAGGACGATTGCGCCGGTATTACCTGAGAGGTTTTAAGCCGATGGTACGATTGCGCCGAGGCGACCCAAGTGGTTGTTAATGCCTGGGCACGATTGCGCCGCACCCCTAATTCTGTAAGCCCCTCAATAAAATACAGGTAGTAGGTAATGGTGGGCCCCAACGATGTTTAAAAGCAATTGGGCAGGGGACGATTGCGCCGATATGACCTGCCATAATCCGGGGTCTCCCAAACTACCTGTAATCCACAAGTACGATTGCGCCAGTACTAAGTTTAATCCCTTAACGGGAAGGGTAAGTGGAAAAGTACCTGTACCTGTTTGCAAATAAAGTTGGGGTAGTTGAGAATATTCGGACAGCGTTTTACTAAAATCATTAGTTTGGTCCAACCATATTCAAGTGATCGCTGGAATAAACGCTACAATGGAGAAGATGCTTAGTGAACGTGGCAAGATTCTTGTAATTTTCGAAAATTTTAAATTCCGAAATATACGTATGTATGTAGTTTGTATATATTTTTTTGTAAATAAATGGTTTGTTGAGAATCTTTTATATTATTTGGTTTTCATAATTGCTTTTAAACATCGTTGGGGCCCACCATTACCTACTACCTGTATTTTATTGAGGGGCTTACAGAATCAGGGGTGCGGCGCAATCGTACCATCGGCTTAAAACAACTCAGGTAATACCGGCGCAATCGTCCTATACCGAAGCAATCATGAAAACCAAATAATATAAAAGATTCTCAACAAACCATTTATTTACAAAAAAATATATACAACACCTTTTTCCGTGCTTCCACAATTACGGAATTTAAAATTTTCGAAAATTACAAGAATCTTGCCACGTTCACTAAGCATGTTCTCCATTCTGGCGTTTATTCCAGCGATCACTTGAATATTGTTGGACGAAACTAATGATTTTAGTAAAACGCTGTGTGAATATTCCCAACTACCTCTACTTTATTTGCAAACAGGTACAGGTACCTTCCTAATTACTCTTCCCGTTAAGGGATTAAATTTAGTACCGGCGCAATCGTACCTGTGGATTACAGGTAGTTTGAGAGACCCCGGATTATAGCAGGTCATATCGGCGCAATCGTCCCCTGCCCCTCATCACACCACACTGACATTGCTGTTAATTTTAACAAGATGTTCGACATGTTATAGTGTTGAGAAACATCAACAATTTTATTTAGTAGGTAAACAAGTTTGATTTCCTTAGCAGAAAAGTACATCTTCTAAAATTGTAGCTGAAAACCAGCAGGATTCGTGAAAAGAGAAAGATCGAATTTAGTTAGCTATAAATCTTAAGTTTGATTTTTTGGTTTTGCACTCATTTCTCAGTAGGTATGTTAGTTTGTCACGATATGACTCTATCGGTTTAAACAGATAATGGTAGATTATTATAGATTGATTATAATAAATTATTCTAATTATACATACCGTTCATTAACTAGAATCTAGGGGAAAACAATAGGTAAACGTTCTGACTTGACTATAATTGGACGGGCACATAAGGTGTTTCTTAAGCACTAATCAACTATAAAAGACTGTATAGCAGAAATGGAACAAAATTGAAATTGGATACAAAAGTTTATCATAGAGATTAAAGAAACATTTCAACAAAAATCCAGTTTAATCGAATTGGAAGTACATTTATAAAGTTTCTTGCGCATGTTTGTTGAACTTTATTATTTTTGTGTCTGTTTGAATAAGTTGTTGATTTTTTCGGTATTGTAATCTAAATTGACTAAGTTATTTCCTGTACACAGCGCAGCCTAAATTAGTAAAGTAAAACAACTTCTTATCTCCAAATATAAATTATTTTGTTCAAAATATGCTTCGATAAGAATTACAGTCTGTTGGTACATAATACTAAATATCATTCTACAAAAATAACTCCAACCTATCTTAATATTTAATTTAAATTCAAAATGGGTATTCCAATTGGTAATTTTGACGGGGGCAGCAGAGTTCCTCCCGGCGGTCAAAAATTTTAGGGTCTTGTAGCAGGTAGTGGACGGTAAGGGATTAGTGCTGGTGATAAGAATTATTGGGTAATTAGAAATTATATTGCCTTTCCTAACATATTAAATTAAAGATTTCTTCTATTATAAATAGCCACATTTCAAAGTAAAAACGGAAAAAACAAGATTCTCTACCTAACTGCACACTTTAAAAACGGCCACATAAATAGACTACAATTTGTAAATATTTGCACACTATTGGTCAATATCAACTGTTTTCATAACATGAGTGAACTTGTCGTTTAAATTTTTTGAGTTTCATCATGAATAGGGCCCGGATTTTAGGCAATTAAAAAGTCGGAAATAGGTGCCTAAAATAGTCCCTTAAACTACTGCAAATAGTCCCTTAAAAACTGAAAATAAGCCATACTAGGTCCTTAAAGTTGTGGTTAATTAAATTAAAAAATGTGTTTTTAAAGTTTTAAGTAGGTACACACAACAAGATATTTACTAATTATTTTTTATTAATTAATATACAATACTACAAGTTTGTTAGTTATTTACATTGTTACGTATTTACATTGCATACAAGATATTGCTCTAAATTTTCTACTTTAAAACATTGTCGGTTATCCACCAAAATGGACTTATATTTTGAAAAACTTCTTTCTACCTCGCAAGAGGTAATGGGCGCAAATTTGTAATAAATTTCTTCCATTTTGGTGTCATGTTCCGGCACATCTTCACCTCTAAAAATTCTTGCCAATTCTAGAAGAAATTTGTATCCAGGATTTTTTTCAGTAACATCTTCAAGTTTTTTTAATGCTACTGCTGCTACAGGGCCTGGAGATTTTTTTAGGGAGGTAAATACGTTTTCAACAATTTTGATTGAATCGGTTAAAGGTAACCCATTTTTTTCCAATTGAGTAATACTTTCGCAGATTATTTTAAAATTACTGCGAACATAAATTAATTGGTTTTTTATTCCGGGTTTCTTCATTATAGACTGTGCTTTTTGAATAGCAACAGCAGAACTTCCATCAAAGGACATGACAACCTGTGAGTAGTTAAAAACAGTTTAACAATCAATTAATTTGCTTATCTTTTATATACTTACTTCTTTAATGGAATCAAAGTGTTCGCTGTAAAACATAGCAGCCTGAAGCCATGTTCCCCATCGTGTTAAAATTGGCTGTGGAGGCAGTGGCATTTCTTTTAGTTTTTCTTTGTACATTTCAACTCTCAAAGGTGCCTTAACGAAAATTTTTTTCACGTTCGAAATTAAATTATCCACATCTTCATATTGATAGCGAATTTTTTCAGCCACTAGATTTAAAGCATGCGCTAAGCATGTGACATGCACAATTTTTGGATAAAACACCTTAAGGTGTCTACCAGATTTTATCATATATGGTGCTCCATCCGTTACAAACAAAAGAAACTTTTCAGCAACAACTCTGGTACTCCACAAGATTTCTACGCATAGAAATTTTAAATCAAAATAAATTTAAAAAAGTGAAAAACCCTTACCTAAAGATTGATTTACGAATCTAGCTATTGTCTCATGATTTGTTCTTTCTAATTGTTTAGACGCCAAAAGATAAGATTTTCCAGGTTCATCTTCTGAAAGTTTCCCAACCAGACAATTCGCCACATATCGCCCAAGTGCATCTGTTGTTTCGTCAACTGAAACCCATATGTTAAAAGGATCCAGCTCATTCCGAATGCGGTCAATAGTCTAAAAGTGAAAATAATTTTAAATTAAATATTAAAAGATAGTATGTTCATACATCTTTGTAGCATTTTGGTAAATAATTTTTCCGTAAAGTAGACTCATCCGGAATTTTTCTACCACAATATTTTGTCAGAAAATTCTGAAACGCAGGATTTTGTAGTTTGTGCCATGGTATATTGGCAGCTAAAAAGACGTTACAAAGTTCCATATTGAATGTACTATTTGCCGATTCCTCCAAGTTCTGTGTCAGCAACGTTTGCCGAAGCGGTGTCATAATGTTCTCTTTATGGATGGCCGTTTGCTCATGCTGTTGCAAGTGACATTTTTTTTCGCATATAAACTACAAAAAATAAAATTTTCAAATAAGTAAAAAATATAAAATGACATATTTTTAATTATGCTTAACTTACCAGTTTACCACAAGCTTTACAAAACATTTCTCGGGTTGATTTTATTTCATATAAATCTTTCTTGCTTGTCCACTGTAATATTTTTTCGCGTAAACTAATTTTTTGTTTCGGCATTATGTTCACTTTAAACAGGTTCACAAGAAACACGACCACTGCACGGAGATAAAGTAAACGAGAAATGACAAATTTGTAATGCTTATATTTACGTCTCCCACCAAATTTCAGAGGAGATGGTTAATTTTATATTTCTTAAATTTTTAGAAAATGACACCCTTAAGGTTTCTCTTATTGTTTCACTTCGGGATTTTAATTTTCGTTTTTATGGCAAGGACCATTTTATAAACGTTAAAGCTTCTAACAATACCTAAGTATCAGAAAACATTAGACCGCGTATACCTGCACCCCTTCGAACAGAGGCAAACAGATAAACTCTGTAATTTATGCCAGTCCAGTCTAATGGTTTGTGGTACTTAGGTATTGTCGGAGTATTTACCGCTGACATCATGGTCCCAACCACGATATACATAAGAACTGGTACGCCCACTTCCCTATACTTCTCTAATAAATAAGCGTGTCAAAAAAGCACCCCAGGTGTGAGCTTCAAAAGTTACTACTAGATGGCGCTGTATGTACGAGGGACTGTCATTTATGAGTTTTGAATAAGGATATATCCATATTTATAGATTTTATATTGCCACAAAGCACACACTTTTTCATTTTTAGCAAAAATCAAAATTGTCTAATATTTGAAACTTTAAAATTTAACGTACAAAGTTCAACAGTGACAGTCCCCGAAACAGACACTGCCATCTAGCGAATTTTTATGAACTATTTTGCGGGCTCCAGCTGGTCCCAAATTTGGCTCTCAAAATGGCGGTGAGTGGGTATACCAGTCTTCTTTCTATCATGGTCCCAACCGTAAAAGCGAAAAAGTAATTCCTGTATTGTACTGCACTTTGTACATTTCAGTAATTACATCTCCTTAAATTTTAAAATCATAAAGCATTGTAAATTTTATTGAGGTACCACTTTTACATTTTCAATACCGTAAACTTCCCAGAATTCGAAAATTGGGAAAAAACCGCAAAAATGAAATTGATTTTTGGTCATTTTAGGCATGTTCAGGCAGTTAAAAGGTAAAATAGGTATTTAAAGGGCATTTTAGGCCGAATAGGCAGAATCCAATATGGCTCTAATTACTCTAATTAAGCCAGAAATCATTTATAGACAAGTTTCATACATGTGCCTTAAAAAATAAAAATAGTCCATTTTGCCTAAAATCCGGGCCCTAATCATGAATTTTTGATAAAATTTGTACAGTGATAATAAAATAATGCCTGCAACTTATTTAGAAAACAACAAAGCAAATAGAATGTAATTGTGAGTAAAAGCATAAAATGAAATATTAAGTTGTTCAAAATGCCCGCCATTGTTTGCAATGCTTGTTTCAGTACGACGGACGGTGCACACGAGTTCCCGTCAGAATAATATTTTATACCTGGGCTTGGACATAGGCCCTTTAATCCTGCACACGAATTCCCGTCAAGGCAAAAATGCACCCAAAATTCTAGACTCGAATTCCCGTCAGAAAAAAGTCTTGGTTATTGAAAGCACTGTTACGAAAGTAAGATTCAATGATGAATCTTCTATGTTCTGAAGTAAAAACCATTTTTGCGTTAAAATTTGGTTAATACTGACAGTTGTTTGACATTTATTAGGTGACTTAGCAAAGATACGAAAAATCTGACACTGTCAAAGTCACAGCCGCCTCTTATCTAAGTATATAATTGTGGATCACACGGTATTTGTAACTTTTTAAAATTTTAAAAATTTTTTTGGTCCACGTAATGGTAAACAACAATGGTATAGTTTTCCCATTTATAATTTGGTTTTATGGCAGTGCAATTGTAGGTAATTATTAGGGGCTGGGGTTGTGGTTTTGGCAATAGACGTGAAGATATTGTAGCCTGGTCAGACAACAGAGAAGAGACCTTCTTTTACAGTCCTAGTACTTATAGGCGTAGTTGCCTATTGTCGGAGTATTTAACTCCCTGACAACACGGCTGGTAGTAAAACCAAATTATAAATAGGAACACTATACTTGATTTGCAAGACGCCGAATACTTCTTCGTGGTTGGTTTTCAATTTCGTGAAGAATTTCTTCTTCTGCAACTAAAATGCGATCTTCTCGTTGGCAACCAAGTTCGCGCTAATTCATTTCACAACGCCCGAAATCGCGAAGATGCTCCACAACGTTTACGTCATAGATCAAAACCATATCGGTTTTCTCTACGTTGGTGAAAGCCATTTGTGATTTAAATTGAGGTCAGGATTGAGGTCCTTGTCAAAGTGACTTAGTTTTTAGTTTTAACAACAAAAATGTCTACAAGGTTGTTTTTTTTTTGACCAATAAAATTCAGTGACTCAAACTTTTTTTGGAAAATTGGAATTCTCGAAAAATATCAACATTTGTATAAGGCATTACCGTTCGTGGGATTCTATCACAAGTTAAAATATCTGCATAAATTTCAAAATCACCCTGTATTGTTTATGTTTCAATGCAAAGTACGTTTCATTTCATTCTAAGTATGTACATAGTACATATTTTCTCATCTCATAATTTACAATTTTTTTAAAAATGTAGTTTACATGGCAACAAAAATGTCTCAGATCCTCGGCTGCAATTAAGGGCGCACTCGAACTGCGGTCCAAGTACGGTCAGGTAAAAAGGGTCATAATCGGTCTTACTAATCTCCTCCCGAACTGCGGTCAAGACCTCCAGAGATGAAATTTTTTTATCAGTCAACAACACAGAATCTCACATAATAATATTTTCTTGTGAAAGAAACATGCTATTTAAGTGTAAACAACAAATATTCTTTGTTGATGGACCATTTGACTACCATATTTAAGAGATCCGGCAACAACGTATCTATTCAAAAAATATAACCGTAAACTGAAAATAACCTAACAAAAAATTGTCAATTTCCATTAGGGAATTTAGTTGTCACCAAAATAATGCCAACAAAAACACTAGATGGTCATAGCCAACTCGATCCCAAAAAGATCGTAAATACCTAATAAGTAAAATTTTCTTGACGGCAGTTCGAGATAAGATTAGAGACGACCAGGTAAGTTAAAATTCTTTGACCGCAATTCAGGTGTCGGATTATTGGGCTTCTGACCGCTGCACCGGCAATTAATTCAAGAAGTTTTATCCGTCATAAGATTATTCAAAATATTCACTTAGGAAAACTTTTTTTAATACTAGGTAACAATTTTAATGTATTGATCACTTATCATTTATTATTATTTCAAAGCAAACATTACACAATATTAATTGTAAAGTGGTTTGTTTATCCAAAAATACAAACAAAGAGAGATTGTTCATTTTAGAGTAGGTATCAAAGATTGATCGAATTTAATTTAAAAAAAAAACGGCGTTGATAAAATTGAAGAAAGATGCTTCCTCTAAACACTAATTTCATTCTACAAATTTTACGTTTCAGACCTATTTAATTAGTCTTTTCCTTGAGATTAATAATAAAAAAAAATGCTGCCTAATCAAAAACAAAATCTACAGGAGTTCCCTTTAAGCCGCAATTAAATGAAACAAACGATAACAATGGGCCGTATGATTTCCCTTTCATTAAAGTTAAAGCACGTCGTTAAATTGTTTTGTCTCTATCTAACATAGTGCTTGGCATATACTCTCACTTTGTCTAATCAATTATTTAGCTAATGAAAGGCTTAACGAATGGGAAATCATACGGCCCATTGAGTGTAAGAAAATTACCATTATTTATTATATTAATTTTCCATTCAATTTTTTTAATATACAGATGTCCCAGGACTGCCTCCTCAGAGAAAAAAGGGAGTATTTGGGTAAATGTGATAATCTGAATTTTAAAGAAAAAAAGTCTCATCTCAAGAGATAATGGAGAAAAGATATTCTAAACTTGACCAATCAGAGTTGAGTTGAAAATGTTGAAGTCACAATGTTGCCATACTTATGTTCTGCTTTTTTACGAATCGATTGAAACTGTACTGAAAGAAATTAATAGAGAACCAGAGTGTGTCTGAATTGTCGAAATTATACTGTATACAGTTTAGGATTTAATCGAATACAAATTCATTGTTCTCACATTGAAGAAAGATGTCCATCAATGTGTTAATAATCGTATATGTAGTTACTTAAATCGTTTAAAATGTGTGTAGCCCTTCAACACACTACGTTTAGTCTTGAAAGACACAACTTTTGGCATTATGCACTTGTAGATAGTAAACCCTTTAAATTATTACTCTATGTTGTCTAATTTAAAATTAATAAGAAAAAACGTCAAAATGACATTTATTGATAACTTTATTTACTCAGTACTGCCAATTTAACAAAATTAAAGATGGCAACCCATTGTTTTTTTTAAAGATGGAATAGATTATATAAACTGGGATATTCAATAGTTCATATAATTATCACATACGCGTCGCAAAATCCATGGATCGATTTCGATATTTTTTGTTGACGCTGCACTTCCGGACCCGATCGAACGCTGCACTTCCGGACCTGAATGAACGCTGCACTTCTGGAACTGAACGAACGCTGCACTTCTGGAATTGAACGAACGCTGCACTTCTGGAATCGAACGAACGCTGTACTTCCGGACCTGAATGAACGCTGCACTTCCGGATCTGAATGAACGCTGCACATCTGGAATTGAACGAACGCTGCACTTCCGGACCCGAACGAACGCTGCACTTCTGGAATTGAACGAACGCTGCACTTCCGGACCCAAACGAACGCTGCACTTCTGGAATCGAACGAACGCTGTACTTCCGGACCTGAATGAACGCTGCACTTCTGGATGGGACTTTGAAATAATTTCTACATTTTTCGTGGACGCCGCACCACCGAACCCGAACGAACGCTGCACTTCTGAAATCGAACGAACGCTGCACTTCCGGACCCGAACGAACGCTGCACTTCTGGAATCGAACGAACGCTGTACTTCCGGACCTGAATGAACGCTGCACTTCTGGAATTGAACGAACGCTGCACTTCCGGGCCCAAACGAACGCTGCACTTCCGGACCTGAATGAACGCTGCACTTCTGGAATTGAACGAACGCTGCACTTCCGGACCCGAACGAACGCTGCATTTCTGGAATCGAACGAACGCTGTACTTCGGGACCTGAATGAACGCTGCACTTCTGGATGGGACTTTGAAATAATTTCTACATTTTTCGTGGACGCCGCACCACCGGACCCGATGGAGAGTCCATGAGCTATTTAAATTTTACTTCAGTTTTTGCCTTGTTTGTGTTTTTACACGAGCGGTGCTTTCACAATCGACTCTTGAACGCCAACTTTGACCGGAAATTTAAATGAACACCCGGTATCATCTATCAAACTAAACATCTTGTTTTGGGACAAATACGACGAAAAAACCTCAAAGTTTTAAGAGTATGTGATCTAATGCATGATCTTCAACTATTACCCAGTGATGACAATACGTTTGAAGAAGATGGTGGAGGTAATTTAAGTAAAGGACAAAAAATTCGAATTAATTTGGCATTTATAAAAAAAGCTACATTTATTTACTAGAGGACTGTTTAAGCCATCTGGGTTCAAAAGTTTGTGATTTTATCTTTCAAGGATCGCAAATAAGTTCCTCCACGCGGTAAAATTTTTCCAGGCCTCTACCTTTTTGATCCGTATCAGCAAACGAAGTACCTGTAATCGGATTAGAGACCAGCGGCGGCGGTCCATCCGGACTGGCCATTAATCACCAGTTAAAATTCAGTAAAATGTTTAATTTTTTCCAAGATTTTCAATAAGGTAGGTACCAACTACCCTTAGTATCAATTTTTCTGGTGACAAGTTAACATTCTGTATTTGCGTACAATGAATGATCAAAAAGTTATTTACAGTGAAAAAGGAAACCCCTTATTGATTATTAACTGTGCAACTTTTTTTAAAGCTAATGTGATGCAAGATGGAAAAACACGCTATGTGAAAGCAGTTTCGTACTATAATAAAATTTAATTTGTATATTCAATAAACATATTTGAACATTTTGTATTGCATTTTGAGAAAGAATAAATTCTTTGAAGAGTACCTGCTTTGCCGTGTCATTTTTGTGTAATTAGCCCGTTCCTGATAATCCTCTACATTTCGCTACCTGACCTGACATCCACCTTGGTACTTACCTGAATTTGGAGGAACTCATTTGCGCCCTGTCCCAGTACTTCGTTTCGGTCTTCAATCTCTGGGCTTGGCACAAAAAGACTCACTTCCCCTTTTAATGATATCATCTACTACTCTCTTTTGGGTTACTCGCACAAGAGACCAGTTTGTAATACACGTCATACTGGAAAAACGACGCTAACTGCAGTGACACCTCCAGAGACGCTCGCCTCTTGCACTCCAGGTCGTCCTCGAAACAGGATCACACACGTTTCCATTCCAGGTTCTGGTACTTTTCTCACTTGACGTCGGGGTAACCCCAATGTACATTTTTCGAAGTCACTTCACTTCCGAGAGCCGCGATAAGACGTAAACGACCCGGTTCTCAATTATGAAAAATGTAAAACAACGCGTTGTTTACAAACAGAATTAGCTGGTTGTCCTGGTATTGAGCAAATTGTTTCAATCTTGTTGCTTTGATTTTGAATTAAAACGATTGAAACTGACATTTAACAATTATCAAAATATATTTTTGTAAATGTCAAATTTGACGTTTTTGCCAAAAATTGATTTTTTTAATTAATAATTCGCAGCCGTATATAAAATGTTGTACATAACACGTGGGCTAAAGCGTATTACAGGAAACTCGTGTGTTACAGAAGAACTCGGGCTAACGCCCTCGTCATCTGCAATCTTCACACTCGAGTCCTGTAATATTGATTTTATCCCACTAATTATGTAAATAGCTATTACACTTTACATATTCGTACTTTCAACTCTAACTGAGAATATCTACTAACTAATGAAAAGTAAACTAGACTAGAAAAATTATTTTTTATTATTACTCTCCTGTCATTCGTGTCATCTTTTTTCTTTTCTAAAAAAAAAAAAAAAAGCTGTCTAACGTGGACGAGGACGTGCACCTCTCCGTTAATTGAATTAATTTTTCGGAGTTTTGTCTGCAATAAATGGTCAATTTATTATTTCATTGGTGTAATTGTGCGTTTTGTGCCAGTGGTTCGATTTCCAACCGCTGATTTGGTGAGTTTGTTCCAACAGTTAAGCTATTTCAATCGATTTCTCAAACAGACATTCCTATCTTATCGTTGTTTTTTGACTGCCTAGTGCAGGTGTACTTGAAGTCTTCCAAGTGTCGGTGAGCGTCACTTACTCGGATGAGTGGAGCGACATTGTCAGAGCACTCTGTACCCGGTGACGTCTCTTTAATTCGATATAATGGTCAAGTGTAAAATTTGTGAGCAACCAATTAATTTCCGAAAGCAGTTTATTACTTGTAATGGACCTTGCGAAACATCCTTTCACATTGCCTGGGCTGGTGTTGATCCTGATTTACCTGCCGTGATTGAAAAAAATTCCGGGTTGTCATGGCGTTGTCTCGATTGTAGAGCAAGTTCAGTTTTCTTTAATCAAGCAAGAATAGATGATCTGCTGTCAGATCTTAATTTAAAATTTGAGTCATTTAAAACTGAATTTTTGAAGCTGGCTGAAGAAAATCTCTCTAATGCTGCCAAAAATTTTACCAGCCCCGGTCCTTTGTTTTCGGACACTGTTCGTAGACATAACAATCCAGCCATCATAATCCAACCAAAAAATCAGCAGATTAACTCTCAGACAAAGTCAGATATTTTTCAGAATATTGATCCACTTGAAAGACAAATTCAGATTGGCAGAATTAAAAACGTAAAAAAGGGTGGTGTTTTGATAGCAGGAAATAGTACCGTCGACAATGAGAAGCTTAAGAAGCTTGCCGTGGATAAGGTATCTAACGCTTATGAAGTGAAAGAGGTTAAACCCTTAAATCCCCGAATTCGTGTTGTGGGTATGTCAGAAAAATGGGAGTTGGAGCACTTAACTAGTTATTTAATTCAGATTAACAAGCATTTATTTTCAATTAAGCCTGAATGCAAAATTATCAATTTCGGTCCGACAAAGAAAAATGATAAGATATTTCAAGCCCTTGTACAGGTCGATCAAGACTCATATAATAAGATCATGAATGCTGGACGTCTTATTGTAGGTTATGACAGTTGTAATGTATATTCAACACATTGCAACCAACTGCAAAAATCAACTAACATGTCCGAAATGCGGACTCGGTCATGATTTAAAAAATTGCAAATCTACCTTTAAAACATGTGTCAATTGCTTGCTATTGAATAAGAAAGACAAAACAAACTTTGATGTTAATCATTCTGTTTGGGATGTGAGGGATTGCCAAGCTTATCAGAGGCTTCTTAATAAAATAAAATCTGAAATTTTAGGTATCAAATAGCAATTAGTATCAGTTTCTTACAGTCTCTCGCCCGAAGCGTCACAATCGTCCATTCATAATCAGGGGAAAAATGTTTCAATCTATTATCAGAACGTTCGCGGTCTCAACACTAAGCTAACACAGTTGTATAATGCTATCTCATCCTGCAGTTATGACTTTATTGCTTTAACTGAAACATGGCTTAATGATTCCGTTTTAGATTCTGAGTTGTGCAACAATAATAACTACTATACTCTCAGATCCGACAGAGATTTAACGAAAATGAATTTATCTAGAGGTGGCGGTGTCCTTTTGGCGAGTAGGCGTGAGTTTATAGTAGATAGGTTGGATCTTTCATTGGATGGGTTTGACGATCTGCAATTTACGGACGTTCTAGGAGTAAAAATTGTTTGTCACAAGTTCTGTCTTTACATGTTTCTAGTTTATATTCATCCCAAGTCAACTCTGCAAGAGTATGATTTGTTGTTTCAATTGCTTGGGCAGCTGAACTATATTCAGGGTAAAAATGTCATGATACTAGGTGACTTTAATATACCAGCTTACACCCTAGATATGACTATTACTTCTATCCATGATGGTGGTAAAACCTCAGTTTTGTTCAATTTCCTACAATTCTATAATTTGCATCAATATAATAGAGTGCCTAACAACTTCGATAGATATCTTGATCTTGTTTTGTGTAATAAGGAATGCGCCGTTTTTAAGGCAGTCGATGTTCTTTTATCAGAAGATTTACAACATCCTTCTCTTTTAATGAATTTAAGTCTTAACGTGTCAACAGTTAAATCCTTCAGCAATAAAAACTTTAAGAGATGTAATTTCAGGAAAGCTGATTTTCACATGTTATATAAGAAAATTGCATCCACAGAGTGGTCTTTTTTGGAAGACTGCACCAATGTTGACATAGCCTGCTCTCTATTTTACAACAAATTTAACAACTTATTAGATACGTGTGTCCCAAAAACTTACAGCGGTTACAATGGTTGCTATCCGCCCTGGTTCAACTCATCGATTATTAAAAATATTAAACGGAAATGGCAAATTTGGCGTCAATACAAAATTAATAACAATCCCGTAACATGCCAGATATTCAAAACGATCCGCTCGCAAATTAAACACGACATCAATCAGGCGTATAAGGTTTATATTGACAGTATTGAAGGTAGCATTAGAACTGAATTTTGGTCTCACGTTAATAGCATCAAAAACTCTAAGGGTGTTCCAGGTCGCATGTCATATTTAAATAATCAATTTCAAGATCCAAACGACATCGTCAATGCTTTTGCAGATTTCTTCCAACAGTGCTACACTGCTTCGGGAGTTTTCACTGGCCGGGACGTTATTCATTCTGACACTAATAATGTAAACACTCCTTTCATATCTGAATCAGACGTAACATCAGCCCTAAAGAAACTTAAACCCAAATTAACGGCTGGTCCCGATAATATTCCTGCGTTTCTCTTAAAAGACTGTGCCTCAGTCCTAGCGTATCCCTTGCAGTTGGTGTTTAATCTTGCTCTCAAAACCTGCAAATTCCCTGAAATATGGAAATTATCAAGTATCTCGCCAATCTTCAAAAAAGGCAACAGAACTCAAGTAGAAAATTATCGACCAATATCTCTTATTTGCAACTTCTCTAAGGTGTTTGAATCCATCCTGTATGACACTTTGTTTGCAAGCGTTCGCAACACGATCTCCGAATTTCAACACGGCTTCGTTAGTGGTCGTTCTACAGTAACTAACTTGTGCTCCTTTACGCAATTTGTTGCTGAATGTTTTGATGCCAGGCTACAGGTTGATGTGGTCTATACCGACTTCACTAAAGCTTTCGACCGGTTGGATCACCGCATTCTGTTATGCAAACTTCGGGAATTTGGTCTCTCAGAATCATTGTTGCACTTCTTCGAATCTTACCTTGGGAGCAGAAAGCAATTTGTAATGTGTAACGGATTTAGATCTAAAGAAATCACTGTATCATCTGGAGTTCCGCAGAGCTCTGTTCTTGGGCCTCTGTTTTTTATCATGTTTATTAACGACATCAGTGTAAACATCGAGTCCAATATTCTCATGTATGCGGATGATCTTAAAGTGTACAGAAAAATATCTAACACACATGACTGTGAAATGCTGCAGCGAGATATTATTAGGATACAAGAGTGGTGCAAATGTAATAATCTGTTTTTAAATGTTCAAAAATGTCATGCTATGTCCTACACGAATAAATCCACAACAATCCTCTTTGATTACCACATAGATCACTGTTTGCTTACTAGAGACAACATGATCTGCGACCTGGGAATTACTTTTGATACAAGATTAACATTTTCAAATCATATAAATGTTATAGTCTCCGGGGCACTGCGATCTCTGGGATTCATTATAAGATGCACTAAAAATTTCAGTGATATCAGATCATTGAAAATGTTATATTTTGCCTTTGTTCGTTCTCGTCTCGAATATGGAAGTATTATCTGGTCTTCAAATTGCCAGACACACATTCAAAATCTGGAAAAAGTCCAGCGTCGTTTTCTAGAATTGATGGTACTTATCCCGAAAGGGGTCGCTCGCAATCTGAACTCCTTGAGCGTTTCGAATGTCAGGATCTTAAGACTAGACGCGTGAACGCTTCAATGAGCTTTCTTCGTAATCTGATACATTACCGTATTGATTGTAGTAATCTTTTGAGCAAGCTCTACTGAGCTGGTTCCCCGCCTGACCTCCCGAAACCATGTATGCTTTTACCTACCTACTCCGCGTATTGATGTTCAGAAACATTCTCCTTTATATACCATGTGCGAAAATTATAACGTACATCAACATGCGTTTGACATCTTTCGGTAATGTTTTCTGTATGTATTTCTTTTCTTTTGCTATTCTCCTATCCCTTAATTGGACTCGTTCTGTGGGATAGACGTATTCTAATAATAATAATAATAATAATAATAATAATGTTTCTCTGAAGTTTGCATAGTTCGAGAGTATTTGAACCGTTAACTCTATCAAGTATTATTGTTTTAGAACTTGAACATATTAAGAATAACTAATTCGTCTAAAGCCAGGTATTTTTCACTCTAATGTGAAATACTGACAATGCTGTTGGTAAAGATTTCACAAAAGGAAATCCAGGTTTGGACTACAAAGGTGAAGAGAGTTGTCTGCCTTCAACAACTACCTATATGTTTGTGAACCACTTAACATTAATTTGTGCGTAAATTCAAACTCACAAGTATCCATGAAACTTACAAAAAGACACCAAAATAAATATTAGTCGTAACAGATTCTTATATTTATTCATTATTAAATAATACAACTTTGTTAAGTTTGATACGGTTGTGAAACTTCATCACTCATTTTTGAGTATGTCTGTGGACGTTCGGGCCATCCCTTTTCATAAGACCAATGGGATGACGTTTTTGACAAGTACCTGCGGCACTTGCGTGGTCGGTACTGGAAGGCGCCACCGGGCATTCCTTGTTGGGTGATCGGTGTAAGTAAAAGCCGAGACAACCCGTGTGCTGCTCCTCCGAGTCTATTCCACGTTCGTTGGAAATCCGACCTTTTTGGAGCCGTGTTGGAGTGTTCCCGGGCCAAGTGTCGTCTTTTCCCTCGTCGGACGGATCGGGACGTGGAGCTCTGGACTCGTCAGGACCGACCACGCTCAAGCGGATCAGCCACGTGGTTATCGGGAGAAAAAGCCGAACCTTTTTTTTGCCGTATCGTTCGCCGTAGGGTACATTTTTTTGTGGTCGGAGGTTATCCTCTTGTTTCAGGTTTGACGCCTGCAGCGGAGTCATTTTCATCGCCGGGACTCCTCGAGGACAGTGCGCACTGGACCATCGCGGAGCTCTGCCGGGATCCATCGACCCCTGTGAGGTAGGTCCCTGTATGAAGGGGTAACTTCCGACATCTTCTGGTGTGGTGAACGACATCCCCCCATTGGTCTTACGAGTGTGCCTCATTCCTTGTTGTTTTTTTTGATGTTTTTTTGTTCAAGGACTCACGTCTCCACAGGCCACCAGCCTTGACTTAAATTTAATTTAAGTTTCTATTTTCTTTTTTTTCTTATCTTCCATTTCATTTTGTTTAGAATCATTTTTTTTCTTTTGTTTTTTTTTTAATAAAGGCTGAATGTTCTCCAGGGACACATACAAATGTAATTAATCCCACCCCCCGAACCCCGACCTTCTCGGCTAGAGCTAGTCCGCGGTCGAAAGTGGCGTAACAAAATTAATTGGCGCCCAAACGTTTAGGGCCCGATCTTTATCTCTGGTAACATCAACGTAGTTACGCCTAATCGTCACTTTTGGGTTCTTTTGGGATTAATTTGGCGCCCAGTGTCGCTGGAGATCGATCAGACAGTTTGTTGGTGACTTGTGGACGTGTTGTTGACGTTCCGGTGGTTGATTTCGATTTTCGATCCGAATTTTGATTTCGAGTTTTTTTTGATCATGGATGCTCACCGACTTGTTCGTGACGAGTTGCTTTATGAGATGAGAGTGCGCGGACTTTCTGACTTGTCGCACGAAACCGTCAGCACTTTGCGGAGGAAGCTGTCAGAACTTTTGAGGACTGAAGCTTTCGGGGTGTTAGTGACCCATGATAGTTTCGAACCCGACCTAGTGGTTGAGACACAGACGTGTGCGGAAAAAGTGACACAGTTGTCAGAGTTTTTGTCGGGGCGGACTGCAATCGTGAAAGGCAGTAATGACGAGCGAATCGTGGAGACACGCATGAAACATCTCTATGGTCGAGTTGCCCGAGTGCAGAAAGTCATCGATGCGAGTCATACGCTCAATCCGGTAGTAACAGGTTCGGTACAGTCAATTTTACATCAATTAGGGGTTCTCGAGTCGGTTCTCGACACCAAAATTCAGGATCAGACACCCGTAGCTGAATCTCCAGCAGCCAGTTCAACACTCGTCGGCGCAGTCATGCTTCACAAGCAGCAAATTCCCGTATGCAAGTGGGGAATCACGTTTTCCGGCAAGGTTTCCGAAATGAGTGTCAATTCATTTTTGGAGAGAGTTGAGGAATATCGGGTAGCGAGAGGAGTGTCCACCCACGAGTTGTTGGTGTCAGCGGTCGATCTTCTTGAAGGTCCTGCATTGATTTGGTACCGGTCGGTTCGCAGTACGGTCCACTCATGGGAAGAGTTTGTCCGGTTGATTCGGCTCGAATATTTACCGTTTGATTATGAGCACGAGTTGTGGAGTGAAATTCGGCATCGTGTTCAGGGAGCAGAGGAATCGGTCGGCGCGTACTTTGCTTGTATGATAAATCTCTTTAAGGCGAATCGGGATGAGGTTTTAGTGAGATTCTCGGTCAACAGATGGCGCGGGATTTACTTAACTGTTTTTAGCTAAACCAAGCGAAAAATTTGTAATCTGAAAAGGGCAATGTCTTTAAAACATTATTAAAAATTGCGGCAACTTTTTAATTTTTTTATTTTTTCTTCCTTTAAAAAAATTTTTATTGTAATTTTTTTAAAAACAAAAAAAATCAAAAAGTGGTCAACAGCGACGATTAAGCAATATTTACTGATGCTTAATCAATTTTTATTTAATTTTTTCGTTAGAAAATAGTGTCCGAAACAGTAATATACGTTTTTGCGGGATTGTACTCTATTTGGTTGTTTACCACGTCTGTTTCCAAGATGGTAAGCTCTGTTTACTCGTTGCTAACGATAAACTCGATGGTAAGTAATTTTTGGTGTTCTAGAACGGTAAGTAAAGTTTATTCAAAATTAATCGATTATTATAATAATTTTTATGTAGACAGAAGTTGAAGACTCATAAAGCTCTTGTAGTCGGCTTTCCTTGGCGCTGCAATGAAATAGCATTAGCAAACTTGCCGCGACATTGGCATTGTCAAAATTTTCATACCCAGCATTTTCCTTGTCTTCTTGATTAGGTACATCTTGAGGTTGTTGGTTTCGAAAATAATTTTTCATTTATGTAGACAGATGTTGAAGACAAGATGTTAGCACTTTCTGGAAACTCACACGGCTCTTGTAGTCGGCTTTCCTTGCTGCTGCAATGAAATAGCATTAGCAAACTTGCCGCGACATTGGCATTGTCAAAATTTTCATACCCAGCATTTTCCTTGTCTTCTTGATTACACACTGAGATCGTTGGTTTCGAAAATTCTTCATTTATGTAGACGGAAGTTGAAGACAAGATGTTAGCACTTTCTGGAAACTCACCCGGCTCTTGTAGTCGGCCTACCTTGCCGCTGCGATGAAACAATTTTAGTAACAGACTTGCCGCGACATTAGAATTGTCAAAATGTTCATACCCCGGATTTTCCTTGTCTTCTTGATTTCTTATTGAGTTCGCTGGTTTCGAAAATTCTTGATTTATGTAGACAGAAGTTGAAGACAAGATGTTAGCACTTTCTGGAAACTCACACGGCTCTTGTGGTCGGCATTCCTTGCCGCTGCAATGAAATAATATTAGCGAACTTGCCGCGACATTAGTATTATCAAAATTTCAATACCACAAATTTTCCTTGTCTTCTTAATTACACGTTGAGGTCGTTAGTTTCAAAAATTCTTTATTTGTGACGCACCCCACATTTAAAGTTTCTTCTACAATATTCACTTCGTTTTCGGAATCACTAATATCACTCATTTTACTGCTTGTTTTTCAACACAACTGGCGATATTTGCGCACAAAAACTGCAATGGCGGTAGTTGTTTGCAGATTGCCTTAGAAACGCGATACAAAAATCGACATTGTGGCAACACGATGTGAAGGGCGTCGTATCGCATTGCATTCTAGTTAGGAATGTTTTGTAATAAATATTCAATCGCGCAAAAAATCTCATAAGCATGACGAACGTTAATGACAATGTACGGATCTCAGACAATATTGGAGTCGTCGCAAGCTCCTCCTCCAAACAATTGTCTTCGATCCGTACATTGTCATTACCGTTCTTTATACTTAATATACTATTTCTCTTTGATCGAACCGCCCGCACATGTCTGGCACTGATCAAGAGTTACAAACATGGAATTTGAGCAGCTACAAAAGTATATGTGAGACTTCTATTCACACTATTTTGGTAATGATAACTTAGATGTTGAGGTTGCCTCCGACGATCCCAGTCGAGATCTTGTTATTAACACCATAACAGACCGATTTTTAATTGATGGTCAGCATTTTCTTAGAGAGATTAGATCTCTAGAAAACCATAACAACAAATATCTTAAAAGTTCGAAGGGGTACTTCAAATTAATATCTTGGACTACAAAACTGCATGGAATTTAAAATTTGAGTGTCCATACTGCAAAACAAAAAAAAAAGTGTGTTCAGTGAGGCTGAACCAGAGCCAATCATAAATCTAGAGAAATTATCTCAAAGCAAATCAATTCCTAAATTAAATCAACTAGCAGTGGTCGATAGTGCTGTATGGGGAATTATCTCTATTGGTGGTGGACATTCCAACATGGAAGAACTGTTTTATTCGTGGTAACACTCCAATTTCCCGCTTATAACGCTCCGATGGAAGGTGTAAAATTACGTAAATTAAAACCAGGAAAGAAACAATACGTACCATTATCAAATGGATTTTGCGAAAATAAATTTCTAGGAATTTTCTCTCCCCAACAAAATGTTTTCATGAATATTCCACTTGTGTATAAAATGTCGTGAAAATCATTTTCAATAAAAGAAAAAAATTAATTAACAAAAGCGTTTGATCGATTTACAGTGAATCAAAAAGATTTTTTTGTTCGACACTGTCAGAATTTGAGAATTTTCTCCTGTGTGAACCGATTTCGATAAATATCACAACTTGTCAAAACGAAACGTCAAGTTAATTTTAATGATTTTAGGCGATTTGGAGCCTTTAAGAGGCTCGTCGAACAAAAAAACCTTGTATTCAACTCGTTCTTGTGTAAATTTGGCTTTTTTTGGCACTCCTGGGCCTTTTACACATGAACTCGTTAAATAATAATATACAAATTAAAAGACAAGTTTCATAAGACCAGTCTTGAAGCATGAATTCAAAATTAAAAAAACGAGTGGCGTAGCCACGAGTTATTTTAGAGAAAGAGTGCTTCAAGGTCTTATGAAACGAGTTTTTTTATACTATTTTTTGGAATTTGTCCGCCATAGTACCCATGTCGCCCGCTGAAATACGTGAAATTGCCAAAAATACGGTCGCGAATTTGCTGCCTGATAAATCCTGATAAATAATTTTTGACACATTTTGTAATTTAAACTGACATGCATGACAAGATAATTCCACATCAAGCTTTACCAACTTAAAAATTTTCGTAAAATGTTCCGTGAATTAATGGCTATAAGGACATCGCAGATGATGACGTTGCTACATCCAAGAATATAAATGCATCAATTTTACGTACGATATTAAAAAAAAAGAAGTGAATTTGTTTCGGTCCATGAAGGAACCAGCCGGAAAAAAATACAATACGCGTAATATGAAGAGGTGGAAACTAAAAAATTGGTTCACCCAGGTCAGGAGCTCTAACATTCCGATAAGTGCTCCGATTTTGTAAAAAAGGGCCCGGCAAGGTTTTCCCGGTAATAGCGCTTTCCCGGCTGTAGCGCTTTTTTCTTCGGTCTTTTTTTTTTAAATCTAGTTACTTTGTGCAACCTGTCAGCTGGAGCAGTTGTTACGCAAGTAATTTGACAAGTTATTAGACTGTAAAAAATTGCATTTGTCATAACTTTGAGTAAAAATGAAATGACCAACATGCTACAAGCGTATTTTGAGTGTGGCAAGAATACACAGCCAGCTATTCGCCTTTATCACCAGCATTTTCTTAATAGAACAGTGCCCCACTACAAAAAATGAATTAATTTCCTTATCCCTCCACCACCCGGCGGCACGGCAATTTTGCCGGAGTACATACATTATTCGATTATTACTATCAAGTAATAGTGGAGTGCTTATCAACATTACCGGCGTCTCGCCTCCGCATTTTGACTTTGTTGTGTATTTATTATGTTCTGTGTCAATGTTAAGAAATTTCCTCACGATATGACATGAGTATAATAATATACCTTTTTGAACTTCAACTACCAATGTGTTCCCTAAATCCAGAATTAATTTTTTTTTTCTAACACTAATCTCTTATACTGTTTCTATGGTGCATATGAGCTCACACCTTATCTTTCCCATAAAATACGTTTTTCTCTATAAGACACGTCGTCAATAGCAACGTATCTTATAGAGTCATAAAATACGCTCACACATATTATTCAAGTAACATTTTATTCATCATTTTTACAGTAATTATCACATAAATTATCATATAAAAAATGATCAAAATGGTTTGAATAAGTGAAAACACACTGTTTACACACAAGAGTAAAATTTGTTGCAAAACAACTCAATCGTTAATTTAAAAATAAATAAATAAATAAAATTCTTTTCACCACTTTTCACCTAAAAAATAACACTGAGAGTGACAAAAATTGACAGTTCACAGTGAAGCGGCAAAAATTTCATAACATATAATAGGAATGGCTTGCTTCGGCTACAATCATTTATAATGACCCTGTATTTCCACTTTTTTTTTTCCTATGCAAGAGTGCAATCTTATCTTTATTGTACACTTAATATTGTCGGTATGTGATTGTCAAAGAAAAACGTATATTTCTGTTTCGGGCGTTATTTTTTGTCAAAATTTAAAAATAAAAAAAGATTTGCCATTAAGAAGTTGGCCCCCACATGCGCCGTTGAGCAGATTTTTAATTTTTTTTTTTAATAACGAAGAAAAAAATTTTTTTTTTTGAATGGAATCAAAAATAAAAAAAGTAAAACGTTGCAGCATTTTGAAGTAATATTTTAGGACACTTGCAGTTTAAAAATTGAAAATCGGTCATACCGTTTCTTTAAAAAACGCTAAATACTTTTCCGATATCTTTATCTCTCTCGCACACTTGGTCATCCCGATTAGCCTTAACCGTCTTCCCGTCCAACCTTCGGAAGCGGAGCGTTTGAACATCTTGCGGCGTAACCTACTCCCGTATTTTATCCATGGGATCGGTCTGATCGACATGGAGACAGTGTCTCAGTTGATGGCAACCTGCAAGAAGCTGGAAGTTACCAAGTCGTTGGCAACCGCTTCTCGTGCAGGGAACCCGAAAGCAAGTTTACTTGAACCAGACCTGGCCGATGACACGAGTGTCAGACCTAAACCAGTACGGAAAAGCGTTGCGGCCGTATCATGTTGGAATTGCCAGCACACGGGACATGTGTTCGCACAGTGTTCAGAACCGCGTAGGCGCACATTTTGCTTCAGATGCGGGAAACCAGACGTCACGAAAAATCGTTGCGAGTGTCGCAAAAAGAAAGTGTTCCGGAAAACCCCGAAAGAAACCCCTAGGACGCCGGGTAGAGGTTTCTTCAGACGCGACACCGGTGACAACATCAAAAGATTCGTGGCAATCTTGGCTTGCGTTTGTCGGTCTGCAATGTCGGAAGTCGGAAATTGATGCGTTGAACGCTAAATTCGTCTCTCCCAAAGGTGATCCTCGTCCGTATTTACGTGTGAAAATCTTTGGTATTTCGTTGGGTTTGCTTGACTCCGGAGCTGCGGTCACAGTCATTGGCGACCCCAGGTGGTTAAAATTACGGTCTTTGGGTTTAACTTTGCACCCGCATCAACCCGTTTGTGTTGCGGATGGCAGCGAGCTAGCCGTTTCAGGGTCCGTCGATTTACCGATTGAAGTTAGCGGCCGAGTTAGAGTAACCCGTGTCGTAGTAGTACCATCGGTAACATCGGAAATTTTGTTGGGTGTAGATTTGTGGAAGGATCTGGATTTAGTTCCCCGCCTTCGTCATAGCACCTATTCATTTGGAAATAGCTTAGATGCGCTTTGCGAAGTATCTCAACCGATTACGCCCGATCAGCGAGCCCAGGTTGACCGATTGGTTACCAAATGTTGCGCGCGGACGGATTCAGGCCTAGGTCGTGCAACGGCTGCAGAGCATATAATTGACGTCGGCGACAGCAAACCCATCAAACAGCGGTATTATCCGGTTTCACCGTATGTACAGAAGTTGATCGACGACGAAGTTGAGAAGATGTTAGCGTTGGGAGTCATTGAGCCATCGCGTTCGGCTTGGTCTTCACCGGTCGTTATGGTAAAGAAACCGAATGGCGCGTATCGATTTTGCATCGATTTCAGGAAGATTAACCAAGTCAGTAAGCGAGATGCGCACCCCTTGCCATACGTGAACTCCATTTTAACTCGTCTTCATAACGCGCGCTACTTCTCTTCGATAGACGTCAAGAGCGCTTATTGGCAAATCCCACTTTCGGAAGCCAGTAAGGAAATTACAGCTTTTACGGTCCCCGGGAAAGGTTTATTCCAGTTCACCCGCATGCCCTTTGGATTACATAATGCACCGGCGACTTGGCAACGTTTCGTAGATACCGTGATTGGAGCAGACGTAGAGCCTCTCGTTTTTGTCTATTTGGACGACGTCATCGTCGCCACCCCTGATTTCCATCAACATCTGGACGTTTTGGAAAAAGTTTTAACTCGGTTGACAAATGCCGGCCTAACGATGAATCGCGAGAAATGCGAATTTCTTAAAGACGAACTGCGGTATTTGGGTCATATTGTTGATTCGAGGGGAGTGCGAACCGATCCGAGTAAGATCGAGTGTATGTTGAATTACCCTCGGCCCACGAGCGTGAAGGAGCTTCCACGTTTCGTTGGTTTAATTTCCTGGTATCGCAAATTCGTCCGAAATTTCTCAACGATTGTGTCCCCATTAACCCGGTTGACTCGGAAGAATCAACGCTTTTGTTGGAGTCCCGAAGCGGAACAAGCCTTCCTGGACATCAAGAATTGTCTTGTTACCGCCCCAATTTTGGCTTCACCCGATTTTTCGCTGCCTTTTGTTTTGCAATGTGATGCTTCACAAGTTGGTCTAGGTTGTGTTTTAGCCCAAACATTTCCAGATGGAGAAAAAGTCATCGCGTATGCGAGTCGAGCGCTTTCACCGCTTGAGTGTAAATATTCCGCGACGGAACTCGAGTGTTTAGCAGTTCTCTATGGGATCGAGAAATTTCGACCGTATCTCGAAGGAATTAGATTCACGGTGGTGACTGACCACTCGTCGTTGTTGTGGCTGCATAAGTTGCAGAACCCATCAGGTCGTTTAGCACGGTGGTCATTGCGGTTGCAGGGGTATTCGTTCGATATTGTACAGCGGAAGGGTGCGTCCAATGTTGTCCCTGACGTGCTTTCGAGGGCCATCAGCGCAATCGACGTACCGAGGCAAGTCACCGACCAGTGGTATAACTCTTTGCGGGATCGGATCATGGATCGTCCTCATAAGTACCCTCGTTTTTGTGTTCGCGACTGGAAAATTTTCTATTTACCGAGATCTGGCGTACCTTCAGGACATCCCGATGAGGATTGGAAGCTCGTGATTCCTAAGGAGCTGCGACAAGCTGCGCTGCAAGAAAATCATGATGCGGCTGCGGCCGGTCATTTTGGCTATTTCAAAACGCAAAAACGAGTGACATCGCTGTATTACTGGCCAAAGATGAACGCTGATATCGCGCGCTACATCAAGAAGTGTGACGTGTGCGCTTCCCAAAAGCCGGAACAGAGACCTCCGTACGGACGAATGGGATGTCGCGTAGTAACAAAGCCTTGGGAGTTAGTGTGTACGGATCTAATGGGACCTTTTCCGCTGTCTAAAAAAGGTCATCGGTTCATATTGGTTGTGGCAGATTGCTTCACCAAGTTCGTGTTTGTCGTACCCCTAAGGTCAGCTACTAGTTCCGCTCTCCAGGAAAATGTGGAGCGTATTTTTCTAACCGTAGGCGCGCCTGCGTTAATGATATGCGACAACGGAAAACAGTATGGCGGCAAAGCTTTTCGGAGACTCCTAGAGTCGTACGACTGTGAGATTACATTCAATCCGAATTATCATCCGCAAGCGAACCCCACAGAACGTATTAATAGGGTAGTCAAAACGGCAATTCGTTCGTATCTAGACAATCATTCGCATCGCGATTGGGATTTGAATCTCCACAAGATCGCTTTTGCTATTAATACGGCTGTGCATGAAGTCACAGGGTTTAGTCCAGCGTATCTCACTTTTGGTCGAACGTTATATGCGTCCGGAAAATTGCATAAGAGGCTCCAACCCATTTCGGTTGACGCCGAAATCTCTTTCGGACCTAGAGTTGCGCTCAACGAGCATCTGCAAGACTTAGCCAACGTATATGACCGTGTCAAGAAACGCTTGGATCAAGCTTACGTTACCAGCGCGAAGCGATACAATTTGCGGACTCGACCATTAACTCTGCGGGAAGGACAGGTCGTATGGAAAAAGAATTATGTACTCTCGAAAGGAGGAGGAGAACACTTCGCGGCGGGACTAGCGCCAAAATTCGTGAAATGTATCGTCCGTCGGCAAATTACTCCGAACGTGTACGAGCTACAGGATTTCGTCTCTCGAGATAGCCTAGGATCGTGGCACGTTAAGGACCTCAAAGTAGCCAACGCGCCCGATGAGGCCGCATAAACTGGATTTGACATTTTGTTTTCACTCCGATGGTATCTTCAGGCCACCATCGTTTTAGCAAGCTACGGCTATACAGTGCACCCTTTTTTTTGGTTTTTCTTCTTCTTGAGTAGTGCGAGGCTTCACGTCGTGCTACTCCTTTTTTTGGTAACGGGGAGGTGATACGGTTGTGAAACTTCATCACTCATTTTTGAGTATGTCTGTGGACGTTCGGGCCATCCGTTTTCATAAGACCTATGGGATGACGTTTTTGACAAGTACCTGCGGCACTTGCGTGGTCGGTACCGGACTTGTTGGATGATCGGTGCAAGTAGAAGCCGAGACAACCCGTGTGCTGCTCCTCCGAGTCTACCCCACGTTCGTTGGAAATCCGACCTTTTTGGAGCCGTGTTGGAGTGTTCCCGGGCCAAGTGTCGTCTTTTCCCTCGTCGGACGGATCGGGACGTGGAGCTCTGCACTCGTCAGGACCGACCACGCTCAAGCGAATCAGCCACGTGGTTGTCGGGAGAAAAAGCCGAACCTTTTTTTTGCCGTATCGTTCGCCGTAGGGTACATTTTTTTGTGGTCGGAGGTTATCCTCTTGTTTCAGGTTTGACGCCTGCAGCGGAGTCATTTTCATCGCCGGGACTCCTCGAGGACAGTGCGCACTGGACCATCGCGGAGCTCTGCCGGGATCCATCGACCCCTGTGAGGTAGGTCCCTGTATGAAGGGGTAACTTCCGACATCTTCTGGTGTGGCGAACGAGTGTGCCTCATTCCTCGCTGTTTTTTTTGTTGTTTTTTTGTTCAAGGACTCACGTCTCCACAGGCCACCAGCCTTGACTTAAATTTAATTTAAGTTTCTATTTTCTTTTTTTCTTATCTTCCATTTCATTTTGTTTAGAATCATTTTTTTTTCTTTTGTTTTATTTTAATAAAGGCTGAATGTTCTCCAGGGACACATACAAATTTAATTAATCCCACCCCCCGAACCCCGACCTTCTCGGCTTGAGCTAGTCCGCGGTCGAAAGTGGCGTAACAAGTTTACTTCTTATCTTGTTTTTGTTTAGAGCTTTCGCAGTTTTCTTACATTCGTAGTGTATTTCCCTTTGCTCGTCAACATGTTGGATCATATTTACATGTCGTTTTGCTTTTCGAGGGCTACTAAAATGCTCTACTGTTACATCTGCATTATATCTCGAATCTACTGATTGAGTAGCCGTAGTTTTATTTTCTAGCAATTTTTAAAAATAGATAAGTAAGTTGTAACGAAGTTACTTAGAAACGCTCCCGGTGGCGGAAAAATTCCGCTCTTTCGCCGAGCCGGTGCAGAAAATTAGCGCGGAACCAACTGCATGAACCGCGTCGACCGAATCCGCTCCGGAACCCGTGTTTCTTCCGGCCGACAGCACCCGGACTCCGCGCTGAGCCGAGCTCCCCCACCGCCCCAGCCGCGAGTCGCGGGC
The DNA here is from genome assembly GCF_963966145.1 of Tenebrio molitor. Classification (NCBI taxonomy): domain Eukaryota; kingdom Metazoa; phylum Arthropoda; class Insecta; order Coleoptera; family Tenebrionidae; genus Tenebrio; species Tenebrio molitor. Next base: position 13,225,293 of record NC_091048.1, on the reverse strand, counting down.
CGCGCGCAGTCCCACCGTGGCAATAAAAGGACCGCGCCGAGCCTGCAGAGCTCAATTCCGATCCCGGTCCTCTTCTAGCTCCAGCTCCGACTCCGACTCCGCTTCCGACCCAACCAACAACCCGCTTTCTCCGCTTTCCTGGCCCGTTCCCTCCCATTGTGAGGGAACCCCGGCTTTCCCGCTTTCTCCGCTTTCCTGGCCCGTTCCCTCCCCTTGCGAGGGAACCCCGGCTTTCCCGCTTTCTCCTGGCCCGTTCCCTCCCATTGTGAGGGAACCCCGGCTTTCCCGCTTTCTCCGCTTTCCTGGCCCGTTCCCTCCCATTGCGAGGGAACCCCGGCTCTCCCGCTTTCTCCTGGCCCGTTCCCTCCCATTGCGAGGGAACCCCGGCTTTCCCGCTTTCCCCGTCTTCCTGGCCCGTTCCCTCCCATTGTGAGGGAACCCCGGCCATCCCGTCCCCTTTCACCCTCCTTTCCCTCCGACCGGAGCAGGAAGAGCCCGCAGCGTCCAGGTCCGACCGGAAAGATAGAAGAGCCAGCCGAGTCCAGGTCCGACCGGAACAACCGTAAGTACGAGCCACGCTCTCCTCCGACACCCGCCCGGAGCACTCCTCCAGGTCACGGACACCGCCTCCGAAGGGTTCCGGCGCCACCAGGTACCTACGCCCCTTTTTGTACATAGTCTGAATAAAGGCCCCTCTTGTTGCGACACCTGTTTGTTTTGATACCCCTTTTCCGCGCCCTGACAGCCGACCCCCGGACACCGTACGCTCCGCAAAAGCTACCCCGGCCGTGTGGCGTCCCACCACAGCCGCAAAAAGGGACTGGCGCTCGAGGTATACCGCGACCGACCCGAACGGCGTCGAATCCCGTGACGTCACTGCCGCCAGTGAACGTCACATAATTTGGCGCCCGAGCAGGGACCGCTGTCAGGAACCGGGAAAGAGGAAAAGCGCCGCCCGCACGAACCCTCCGACGAGATTACCGCCGCCGGTAATCCCCGGAGTCCGCCCGCCGACCGACGATCCGGATTTCCGGAGTGGAGGGACCGCCGCCGGTCTCCCCGGATCCGATCAGCTTGCTTAGCGACCACCCGCCGACCGACGATCCGGATTTCCGGAGTGGAGGGACCGCCGCCGGTCTCCCCGGATCCGATCAGCTTGCTTAGCGACACCCGCCGACCGACGATCCGGATTTCCGGAGTGGAGGGACCGCCGCCGGTCTCCCCGGATCCGATCAGCTTGCTTAGCGACACCCGCCGACCGACGATCCGGATTTCCGGAGTGGAGGGACCGCCGCCGGTCTCCCCGGATCCGATCAGCTTGCTTAGCGACCCCCCGCCGACCGACGATCCGGATTTCCGGAGTGGAGGGACCGCCGCCGGTCTCCCCGGATCCGATCAGCTTGCTTAGCGACCCCCCGCCGACCGACGATCCGGATTTCCGGAGTGGAGGGACCGCCGCCGGTCTCCCCGGATCCGATCAGCCTGCTTAAGCGCCCGTCCGGATTTTCCGGTGAGGTGATTACCGCCAATCGCCCCGAAGTTAGCCGCGCGCTGCGAAATTGAGAAAGCGTTCTTTCAGCTCGAAATCATGGCACCGACCAAGCCGACAGGACCCGCTGGGAAGGCCGAGACGGCAGCCCAGAACTCGGAGTCGACTCCGGGAACCGGAGCCGGCTCACAGTCGCAGACCCTGGACCGAGAGGAACCCGTTTCATGGGTCTACAAACTGAACAAGGAGGCCCTCACCGCGATGCTTTCCGGACTCGGCCTGGAGGCCACCGGAACGGTCGAGGAATTGAGGCGACGTTTAACCAAGTTTCTCCGAGACCGCGCAGCCGAGACGGTGGTGCCCGCTGAAGAACCTGCTACAAGTGCGCCAGTGCCAAGCTCAGTGTCCGTGCCCGCGCCCAGTGTTCCAGTGCAGACACAAGTGCTCGCGACTAGTGCTCCGGTGTCGACTCCGGAACGGTCATCCCGGCCGGTGAGAGTGCAGGACTGGAGAGTGACGTTCAACGGCAAGGGGGACCCGGTTGCCTTCCTCGAACGAGTCGAAGAACTGTGCGATTCCGACGGTGTCGACGCTGACCAGTTGCTGCCCCATCTACCCGGACTCCTACAAGGGGAAGCCGCCGCCTGGTTCCGGAACAATCGTCAACGGTGGTGTGACTGGAAAGGGTTTGTGACAGACTTTCGCTTGTTCTACTTTCCAGTCAGCTACCAGGAAGACCTGGAGGTCGAAATCAGCCGCCGACTCCAGCGACCGACCGAACCAGTGACAACTTATTTGACCGAGCTCCAGACACTGCTGAGACGGCATGGCAACCTCCAACCGGAGCAGCAGCTGTCCTGGATGTATCGGAACCTCCTTCCAGAGTACAGGTTGTATCTGAAACGGTCCGAGCTCACCGACGCCGCCATGCTGCTACGCTCTGTCCGAGAATTGGAAGCTGTGCTCCGGGAGCAAACGCGGCCCACCGGAAAACCGGACAAGCAGACCGCCCCCACAGAGGTACCGCCCAGCCGGCCGACCACCCGACCAACCCCACCAGAACGAACCACCGCACCGAAGACTTCCGCCGCGACACCAGCCCCAGGACCGCCATCTTCCACCCCCGTGTGTTGGCGGTGTGGACAGGCGGGACACTTCCGCCACGAGTGCACCGGGCCCGCCAAGATTTTCTGCTCCCGTTGCCGAAAAGAAGGTGTCATGTCGAAGGACTGCCCGTGTCAACCGGGAAACGCCCGAGGCTCTGCACCCTAGGGGAGCCAGTGCAGCCGCCGCCGACCCCGCCGAATGACCGGCCGCTCCCCGAACAATCCGATCACCGACCCCACGTCAACACCCAGATTCTAGGTGAGTGGTACGCCGCCCTTGTGGACACCGGAGCCGCAGGCTCGTTCATTGGCGACCATCTCCGAGATAAGTGCAACCGGCACCTTCGCCCCGTCGCTCCGACTATCCAGTCGGCCCGGATGGCCAACGGCCAGGTGGACGCCATCACCGAGGCCTACTGGATAAGCCTCCAGATTGGAACAACAACCATCCAAGGGAAATTCCACCACCTACCTCATCTGCCGTCCGACCTCGTGCTGGGTATCGACCTCCTGCGACGATATCCCTTCAGCATGGACTTGAAAGAGGGCAGCGCTTCGCTACGTCCCCCGACCGCCGCCGACGAGGTGCAGCCGACTCAGCCGCAGCCAGCTTTTCAGGTTAGTGACAGTCCGCCACTTACTCTTTCCCCAGATGAAGAGCAGCGCCTTCGGCAGTTCCTCGCGGAAGAACTTCCCTTGTTTGACAGCGTCCGAGGACTGACACCACTGGCCCGACACGAAATCCGTCTGCTACATCCGGAGCCGGTGAAGCAGCGGTACCGACCACGGAACCCCTTCATGCAGGGTATCATCGATGAGGAGGTGGACAAGATGCTTGCCGAGGGTGTAATCGAGCCGTCGGACAGCCCCTGGAGTTCGCCAATCGTCCTGGCCAAGAAGAAGGATGGCAAGCACCGCTTCTGTATCGACTTCCGGAAAGTGAACGAGGTGACCCGCAAGGATGCCTATCCGCTGCCGTTCATCAACGTGATCCTCGACAAGCTACGACGAGCTCGGTACATCTCCACCATCGATCTCAAGAGTGGCTACTGGCAGGTACCTCTGACTCCGTCCAGTAAACCGATTACCGCCTTTACGGTCCCGTCCCGGGGGCTGTATCAATTCCGAGTCATGCCGTTCGGATTACATTCGGCGCCAGCCACCTTCCAGCGCCTAATGGACCGGGTCATCGGGCCAGAGTTGGACCCGTACTGCTTCGCCTATCTGGATGACATCGTCGTACTCGGTGAGACCTTCGAGCAGCACCTGCAGGTACTCCAAGAAGTGTTTCGTCGCCTACGAACCGCCAACCTTCGGTTGAACCCCGACAAGTGCCAATTTGGACGTCGCAGCCTGACCTACCTGGGCCACGTCGTCACGGCAGCCGGCATCCGGACCGATCCAGATAAGGTAGCCGCCATCCGGCAGTTGGCCACCCCCAAGACGCTTCGTCAGCTGAGGCGCTTCCTGGGCATGGCCTCGTGGTACCGTCGCTTCATTCCTGACTTCTCCCGGATCGCCGCCCCGCTGAACCGACTCCTGAAGAAAGGTGGCCGATGGGACTGGACCCCGGAACAGGACGCTGCCTTCAACACCCTTAAGGATAGCCTCTCTGCCGCTCCGGTCCTCGCCTGTCCGGACTTCGGTAAGCCCTTTGTCTTACAGACCGACGCAGCCGACACAGGGCTGGGAGTAGCGCTGACTCAGTACGTGGATGGAGGCGACCATGTGATCGCTTACGCCAGCCGAAGCCTGACCAAACCCGAACAGGCCTACTCCACAACCGAAAAGGAATGTCTGGCCGTGGTATGGGGCATCGAGAAGATGAGGCCGTACCTGGAAGGCTACCGCTTCACCGTACTCACCGACCACCAGTCCCTCAAGTGGCTCCGGGCCATCAAGGATCCGACAGGAAGACTCGCCCGGTGGGCCATCTTCCTACAACAGCACGATTTCGACATCCGGTACCGAAAGGGAGTCCTGAACCGGGTGGCTGACACTCTCTCCCGACAGCCCGCCGCGACCGAGGATGAAACCACCCCCGAAGACCTGTTTGCACTGGAAGACGCCCCCGGATGCAACTGGTACAACAGGATGCGACAGGAGGTGGAAAAGGACCCGACCGCTCACCCGGACTACTGTATCCGGAATGAGCGACTCCACCGTCACTTCTGGGACATGTCCGATTCCACCGAGCCCGAGCTAAGCGACCCATGGAAGCTGTGTGTCCCTAAGCCGGTTCGAGCCGCCGTCCTGAGGGAATGTCACGACAACCCCACCGCTGGACATCTGGGAATCGCAAAGACCACCGCCCGTCTGGCGCTCCGGTACTATTGGCCCGGCATGTTTCGAGAGGCCGCCCAGTATGTCCGGAACTACCCATCCTGCCAACGGTACAAGACGCCGCAGCAGCAACCGCCGGGGAAAATGTACCCGACACCGAACCGGCAGCCATGGGAGACCGTCAGCACCGACCTGGTGGGCCCTCTTCCCCGCTCCAGCCGAGGCAACTGCTACGTCGTCGTCATGCAGGACCGGTTCACCAAGTGGGTGCAATGCCGAGCCGTCCGAAAAGCTACCGCCCGTGCGGTCACTCAAGCGCTCTACGAGGACGTCATCACCCGATTCGGATGCCCAGTGACGGTGATCTCGGACAATGGGACCCAATACACAGGCGGAACATTTCGCACTCTCCTCCGGGAACTTGGGATCGTACATCGGCTGACACCGCCATACACGCCCCAGGCGAACCCCGTGGAAAGGACGAACAAAACCCTGAAGACCATGGTGGGCCAGTTCTGCGAGGCCGACCAGAAGAAGTGGGACGCCCATCTTCCGGAGCTGATGTTCGCCCTCAACACCTCACGCCACGAGTCGACAAAGTACACGCCAGCGCTGCTGAACTTTGGCCGCGAACTCGTGGTACCCAATGCAGTCCACCGTCCGACACCCGGAAATGCCGCCGCCGATCCGCCCGCCGACACCGCCGCCGACCCACCCGCCGATCCGTCCGCCGACACCGCCGCCGATCCGCCCGCCGACACCGCCGCCGATGAGGTCAACGAAGCTGCCGACGCCGTTCACCACTCCGAGAGGCTTCGCTTGTTGAAGGACACCTTCGAACTCGTCCGGGTGAACTTAGCACGCGCATTTGCGAAACAAAGCAAGCATTATAACCTTCGTCACCGAGAATGGCGATGTCACCTAGGAGACCGCGTTCTCAAACGGGACCACCCGCTGTCATCCGGTGCCAAAGGTTTCGCGGCGAAGCTAGCTCCCAAATACTCCGGCCCGTACACCGTCACGAAAGTCCTCTCTCCAGTGGTGTACAACCTCCGATCCCCTTCCGGACAGAAGATCCTCAGAGTTCACATCAAAGACCTGAAACCCCACCGAACGACCGAACCCCCGACTGACTGTCTCACCATTTACAGGATGCCGAACCCACGAGCCCCACCGGCGCCAGCGGACTTGCTCAGCGCCAAGCAGCAGCGGCGTCGCCGACAGGCCGGCCAGGCTGAACTGGCCCAAGCCGCCCGACGGGCCGCTCACCAGCTGCAGCAACGGCTCAGGAGGACGCCGCGGACCCTCCAAGACGGGAAGAGCAGGGCACGGAACCCCCCACAAACAGGCCCGACTGCCAGCGGGGAACACCTCCTGCTCCCGCAGACCCGACCAGCCGCCTCCGTCTGCTGGATCGACGGAGTGGACAGGCGGGCCCTCCCTCGGCGGACAAGGGAACCATCGGGGCCCGGAATCCCAATGGACCTGACCGTCCGCCGCCGACAACAGGACCCAACGCCGCCGCTGCCGCTGCCCCGTGTTTCCGACAGGACTCCGCCGACGTCGACACCAACCGGCCCGCCGAAAGCACCGCCTACGGGCATCCCGCCCGGACAGGCCTTGCAGCCGGCGGACCACCCCCCGAAAGCGACCATCGCCCCGACGGCAACGACGGTAGAGGGCATCACGGCTCTACCGCACCAGGCGTGTTTCCCGCCCGCACCGGCCGCCGGTCCACAGGGAGACCGGTCGTGTCCAGGAGGAACGCGTCCCCGACGGCCCCGACACCGGAAGGTCAAGCGGACCCGCACCGGGAAACGCGTTCGTCAGTATGTCCGGTCCGAGGGGACACCTCAGGCCTGGGACCCGTAACCGGCCCCCGAACCCCCCCCGGACTGTACCAGGTTTGTCCGACCGTCAACCGACCGCCGAGCCGAGCCCCGCTCTGGTACGCCGTGACCGCCCCCCAGACCCCCCCGGACCTCACCAGGTGTGCGCCACCCAACCCCGGGAACACATCCGCCGGACCGCCACCCTCTCCCACAGCACCGACAGCACAACTAACGACGACACCCGTCTGCCCACAGGTACCTCCGTCGTCCAGCTCAGCCCACACCATGGACCATCCGCTGGACTTGGAGTGGACGGTGGTAGACGACGTGGACGTCGCCCTCGCCGGAATGGACAGTCCGGACCCCAGCCCGGCAGCCCAGCCGTCCGCCCCCCGACCAGCCCCGCCAACCGGAAGCTCCAACGAGGAGCCCCAGGAAACCACGACCAACAGCCACACCACAGTCGAGGACACCGCTCCAACCCGAACTCCAGCACCGGACATGCCCGAAGACGTTTGTGACGGGGTGGACTACGAGGAGTGGGGAGAAGACAACCCGTATGGACGCGGCCCCCAGGCAACACGACTTCCCCGGCCCGAGTCCTTGTGTTGCAGGTGCGGCGTCCCCGGCCACTCCCGTGGCGACTGCCGGGCCCCTGTGGTGCTCTTTTGCTCGCGATGTGGAACAATGGGGCTGATGTCCCGAGACTGCCCTTGCCCGAAACCCCCGGCCGCCCCCCTCCCGCGAGCCGCCGGCCCCCCATGCCGGGACACCCCGAACCCTCCGGAACGTTCAACGATCCCGGAGCGAGCACCGTGCCCGCTGTGCGGCCACCGCCGGCGACAACGCCGCCGTCACCGTCGTTAGCGCCGGCCAGTTGGCGACCCCAGACTTTCCGCCACCCGCGGCACATTGAGCGAAAAACAGTTTCAGTTCGAACAGCATTTGTGTTCCCCGTTGTTTAAGTTTCCGTTTTCTTACAGCATTTGTGTTCCCCGTTAAGTTTCCGTTTTTTTTTCTCATTTGAATATATATATTTAGTTTTCATCAAGGACCCGCCGTTTTTTATGACCTTCCCCCCCCCTCCAGGAGCCGAGGGTGGACCCGAGGAAGATGGAAGAAGTTTTGAGTTACAAATTTTGGTCCCCAACACCCCCTTCAAATCGTTGTTGGGAAGAGAAGTTTCAGTTTCGAGAGTTCCGTTTGGGACATCGGAGATTTTCAGTCCCACCGCTCCGGAAGAATCCAATTTTATGTTTCCAAAGAAGAAATCAATATTGAGTTCACCGATTCCGAAAGTACCGCCGCCGCCAGGAACCCGCCAAGTGAAAGCCCGCCGGAGAAGGAAGCCCGCCGTCCGACCCCGCCCCACCGGGAGGAAGAACCCTTAGAAGGAGCGACGCTGCGCGACCCTCCTTTTCCGAAGAAGGAGGGGTGTGTAACGAAGTTACTTAGAAACGCTCCCGGTGGCGGAAAAATTCCGCTCTTTCGCCGAGCCGGTGCAGAAAATTAGCGCGGAACCAACTGCATGAACCGCGTCGACCGAATCCGCTCCGGAACCCGTGTTTCTTCCGGCCGACAGCACCCGGACTCCGCGCTGAGCCGAGCTCCCCCACCGCCCCAGCCGCGAGTCGCGGGCCGCGCGCAGTCCCACCGTGGCAATAAAAGGACCGCGCCGAGCCTGCAGAGCTCAATTCCGATCCCGGTCCTCTTCTAGCTCCAGCTCCGACTCCGACTCCGCTTCCGACCCAACCAACAACCCGCTTTCTCCGCTTTCCTGGCCCGTTCCCTCCCATTGTGAGGGAACCCCGGCTTTCCCGCTTTCTCCGCTTTCCTGGCCCGTTCCCTCCCCTTGCGAGGGAACCCCGGCTTTCCCGCTTTCTCCTGGCCCGTTCCCTCCCATTGTGAGGGAACCCCGGCTTTCCCGCTTTCTCCGCTTTCCTGGCCCGTTCCCTCCCATTGCGAGGGAACCCCGGCTCTCCCGCTTTCTCCTGGCCCGTTCCCTCCCATTGCGAGGGAACCCCGGCTTTCCCGCTTTCCCCGTCTTCCTGGCCCGTTCCCTCCCATTGTGAGGGAACCCCGGCCATCCCGTCCCCTTTCACCCTCCTTTCCCTCCGACCGGAGCAGGAAGAGCCCGCAGCGTCCAGGTCCGACCGGAAAGATAGAAGAGCCAGCCGAGTCCAGGTCCGACCGGAACAACCGTAAGTACGAGCCACGCTCTCCTCCGACACCCGCCCGGAGCACTCCTCCAGGTCACGGACACCGCCTCCGAAGGGTTCCGGCGCCACCAGGTACCTACGCCCCTTTTTGTACATAGTCTGAATAAAGGCCCCTCTTGTTGCGACACCTGTTTGTTTTGATACCCCTTTTCCGCGCCCTGACAGCCGACCCCCGGACACCGTACGCTCCGCAAAAGCTACCCCGGCCGTGTGGCGTCCCACCACAGCCGCAAAAAGGGACTGGCGCTCGAGGCATACCGCGACCGACCCGAACGGCGTCGAATCCCGTGACGTCACTGCCGCCAGTGAACGTCACAAAGTTATGAAAGAGAAATTAAATATTTCAGTTTTATACGCTCTACCTTTGTTGCCACTACAATGTTCTTCTGCGAAATTGAGATTAAAGGGGGCATTAAGTGTGGTAGGAAAATTCAGGTATTGTGAAGATACCTATACAAACCCTTTAAAATTTTGCATGGTTTTTTACATTCATCCTAATCAGAATTCCGAAAATGTTTTGAACAAATAACCGCATCGTTTGCAACTTTGATTGTCTCTTCCACACTGATATCCATTTGTTTCTTAAGGTTTTTTTTTGGAAAACTGAAATAATTTTTTTACCCAGGTCTTCGGTATTTGTAAAGAATCGTCTATTTTAGGTACTGTTACGATTTAAATTTCGCGGTAAATCGTAGAGGCGAGAACGTTCTAGAACATTCCAGAACGGGCTCTCAGACCCCGACTTCCGGTACCGGCCGCGTTAATTCGGCGAGAGGAGGGGAAAATATATAAAGGTGGAACAGACGCCATGACTGGGGTTCTCGACTAGTTGAGGTCAGAGGTTACGACCGATCCGTGTGTGAGTGTTGTGTTCAAAGGGGGAGATTAGGGGGTGTTTTGGTGTGCAACAGGTGCTGGCGAACCCGTGGAGGAAGACCGATTCGGCTGGGAAATCGTCCTAGAAGAATTCCAACCGAAACGTCGCGGCGGATAAAGGCTTCTTTCACGAGGGTCATCGACCCTACGCTTCAGCGGACTAATTTCACCACCCTGTTGGGCCGACGCCATCCCCCAGGACCCCACCGGAGAGCAGGACCTCACACCGGACTGTCCCTGGCCGAGGAACCCGAGTCCAGGAGCAACTCATATCTGGCAAGGTCCTTCAGCGTCTTTCTTTTGGTAGTCCGCCATCTTGGCTCTTTTCTTTTACATTGATTCACGTTATCAGACCTGGAGTGACCTCGCCAGAAACGACGCGCTCGCTGGCTCTCGGAAGTTTTTTTATCATTTTATTACTTTACTTTATCATTTTCCATTTTTTTTTGTACCGGGGCTAAACCTAACTTATTCACGCCTATCCCTAGGATGTGTCGAGGGGAGGAAGGACCCCGAGGACTTTCCGAGGATACGGACGGCGTGATAGACCAGCGGCGGAAGAAGGACTCGGAGGACCTTCCTCCGGCTCGCTCTCCCAAGGACTCTTTTTTTGGATTTCAAGCCCCAGGCCCGGTGTAAGGAAAGTTTGGTTTAAATTTCTTGGATTGGTCAATTGTATAGTTTGATATTTAGCCTGGTAGTACCGGCACTGTTTGTAAATTTAGCTAGCGTTAAGCGCCTTCAGCGTGTTATTTTGGTGAACCTTCAGTTCGCCTCCTACTTCGCTTTCATATTGTTAATTCTGGTTAGTTTAAATTAAGCTCAAGGCTCAAAACTTTAATTTGTTCAATTTAGGGAATACCACTTGGTTTGTGTCCTAGTGTCTCTTTACATAGACAACTGTGTTTCGCCCGCAGCGGCATCTAAGTTGGAGTTAAATTGTTACGTGTCGAATGTAAAGCTAGGAAACAAAAATTAAACACCATTATTATTACTTCTGTGTTTCTGTCCAACACCTGGTATAACACCGTGTTTGTGAAGCATAAATTCTACTTTCGACAGTCTTGCTCTCGAGACGTAAGTGTGTTTTGTACCGGACCTAGAACCGGTCAGTCTCAGAAATCGTTATTTAAATTTCCCCAGGTGAAGTTGGGAGATTTAAGTTTTCTCTGGTCGTTGGAGTAAGTTTAGGAGAAAATAATAACGTAACAGTACATACCAGTGAAAAGATAAGTCTTGTCTTGAAGAACTATAAGGAGTAGAACAAATTCTGCAGGTTTTTATTATTGCAATTATTCTATTTTACGAATTCAGGAAGTTTTATGACAGTTCAGACCACAGGTTCAGACTTTTGAATTAATTTAAAACTTCAAAATTGACATTTGCGAAACATCAAAACGACATACGTATTGTAATAACAGAGTGAAACATATTTTAATACAGGTTAGAATGAAATGGGGGAAGGTACCGAAGTCTGTGATATGTTTTTTCAAAGTCGACATACGTTTATAGGGTACTGTCGTATCCAGTACAAAAAAAAAAAGGTTACGGCCTTAATAAGCGCAGCGCAGTTCAGATTTAGTAGGCCATGATTTGGCTTTTCGAAAGTGCCATCTTGTGACACTTTGTGTAAAAGTTGCTACCACATTTCTGGGCGCTCTGTACCTGACTTGACATCTGTCAAAGATAACCTCAAAATTTACAATAAATTAATGTTTTTTAAGACCGGCCAAACGAACACGAAAAAGGTTATTCAATATTTGTGCGCTGTCAGTTTGCAGGCATTCGGCCTGTTTTGCAGCACTTGGCTGAGGCCTTGTGCTTCAAATTTCGGTCTCATACCTGAAAAGTAATCTGACAGCGCTAGTCATACGAAAATAACTATTTCATGCACAAAAAATACTCACCTCACACACTTAGTATAAAAATAACCATTACGCATAAATTATTGCAGTCAATTTTAAATTGCGATCAAATAATGGTTTTAGGTAAATGTGAAATTGTCGAACTTGGTGATCGTGAAAGTATTGAGTGATTCAAAATGATTGTCGATAAGTATAGCAACTATGTACGAAAATTTATGTGGCAACTCTGTAGGTAGGAAAGAGTTGACATTTCTTTGACAATTCATAGTCGCACAGTTTTGAACCCCACTCACACAGTTCCCACATAAATTTTCGTACATGGTTGCGATACTTATCCACAATCAATTTGAATCACTCAATATAATAAAAGTCAGAAATGAAGTTGTGTTTAAACTAGATAAGGAATCCAAATTGTTTTAAAATGTGCGACATTTGGATTCTTATGTTGAACAGATTATTGTAAATTAGGTATTACACAAAATGTAAAGTATAATTAGACGTTATATTATTTTTAAATACTTACAGATAATAATTATATTGTTGTTTAATGTGCATTCTGTATTTTTATGTTTTGCCCCACATTAGACAATAAGATTATTAACCTTTCGTGATATAAATATTCAAGATAAGATTTATTATTTATTATTATATTTGCTACGAAAATTATGCGTTGTCAATAATTATTACTTATGAAACGATCTACATTTTAACAAAAGAAATAAACTAGGTAAAAATTAATAGGGAATTTTTCCTTTTTTGAATTTTTTATAATTACAGTTTAAAATTTGTTGTAATGAAATATACAGGCTGATTCACGTAGCCCGTTCATTAGAAACTTTTTGATTTCCCAAAATCATATTAATATGAAAATTGGTAGTTGAATATTTCATCTTTTTTGCAAAAAAAGTGAGGTTGCAGGACTTCATTAAAAAATGTATAATTCCTGAACCATCAGAAATAAATAATTTATTTTTACTTTACTGACTTGCCAAAGATTTGGCCGCTTTTTTGCGCTATCAACGACATTTTTTTGTGTTTCATACGCCTACTGCAATTTTTTAAAATTGATAATCAAAAAATGTCGAAAACTTAATTTTTTTAAATGGCAACTACCATTTCTGATACTAGAGATAAATTTACAATTAAATATTAAGGCGACTTTTATTAACATTATGTATGCCTATTTGCAGCCGTTTAGGCGTAATTTCAATTTTTTGAATAAAATATTCTTTTTTATAAGCAATTGTTTTATTTGAATTTTTATTCAAAAATAGCATTGCAATAAATATTAGATAATAACAAAACAATAAAAAATAAGCAAATTAACAAAAAATATTTTAATGTAAATGATTTCATTGAAAATATTTTTTTGTTAATTTGCTTGTTTTTTATTATTTCGTTGTTATCTATTGTTTATTGCATGTGATTTTTGAATAAAAATTCAAATAAAACAATTACTTATAAAAAAGAATATTTTATTCAAAAAATTGAAATTACGCCAAAACGGCTGGGAATAGGCATACGCAATGTTAATAAAAGTAGGCTTAGAATTAAATTTTACATTTACATCTAGTGTCACAAATGGTGGTTGCCATTTAAAAAAATGAAATTGTTGACATTTTTTGATTAGCAGTTTTGAAAAATTTCAGTCCGCGTATGAAACATTAAAAAAAATTCACTAATGGCGGAAAAGATAGGCCAGGGGCCTGTTTCATAAAAATAATAGAACTTGTCCGACAAGTACTTTACTACTCAAATATTACAAATGTGACAAGTTATTGTCTCATAAAACTATACGTGACTAGTGATTAGTGACAAGCGACAAGTTCATAACTGACAAGCAAATTTTTCTTAAATTACTAGCGTTTTGTTTCATATAATAACAAGTCTAATAAAATTAGTTAATTTTATTACTAAAAACTGACAAGTACATTTTAATAAACACATTCTAAAATACATATATTTTATGCTCTTGGACAGTGAGAGTGATGACGATGAACAAGTTGAAATTGTAAGACGACCCAGAGTATTTCGAAAAAGAGCAAATTTTCGTTTTCAATATTTTTTTGAATTGAATGAACGGTTCCGTCTAAGTTCTGTGAAAGTGGAAGTACTATCTAATGCCTTTGGACATAGATTACAACACGAAACGCAAAGAAATTATGCTCTGATACTGATACATTGTTGTTTTCAGAATATAAATTTCTATCAAAATTATTTTTTTTTAAAGTACAGTTTAGCCTTGTAGCCCTTGGGACTATAGTGAGTTTATTATGCCCTTTTGTAGCTAATTCAAAACTATTTAATGTGGTGTATAGATAATTAAAATCCCCCGATAAATAAGGGAGCTACGGACTCTACGCTTTTTTCGCTCCTAGCTATTCTCAAACATGCAGCCGTGGTATACTCGTAAATTTCATGCCAAGCCTTTTGTTTAGACTGTTTAGTCACTTGGGGTGTTAAAGCTGCAAATAAAGTCTGTTTTTTTTTATTTATTTCTTCTAGGAAAGTAATTTTAACTCCTTTTTTAGTTCGACACTGTCAGAATTTGAGAATTTTCTCCTATGTGAACGGATTTTGATAAATGTCACAACTTGTCAAAACGAAACGTCAAGCTAATTTTAAAGGTTTTAAGCGATTTGGAGCCTTTAAGGGGCTCGTCGAACAAAAAAACGTTGTATTCAACTCGTTCCTGTGTAAATTGGGCTTTTTTTGGCACGTGTGGGCCATTTTAAAACTCGTCAAATAAACTACTATTTTGTCATTTCAAAGAATTTTACAAGTTCTTGTCAAAAAACAATTAATCACCATAACAATTTAGGAAATTGTCATTTGTTTGACAAGTAGTAAATAATATTTTAAGAAACACAAATTATTAGTACTTGTCGTTATTTCTATAATCACTTGTCACTAGTCAGTAGTCACTAATCAACTTGTAAGTTTTTAGCTCTTTAGGAATTCAATTAAAAAAATCAATTATTTATTTCCCATGGTTCAAGAGTTATAAATTTGTTAATAAAGCCTTGCAAAAAAGATGACATAGGTCAAAAACGATGACAGATAAGTGTTGACAAAAAGACGTTCTGGGTCTAGGCCAACTCGACACCAAACCTTTGAAGCAATGAACATTGACCAGCCAACTCGACATCAAAAAAAGCAGGTAGTTTTCAAAGACACCCCAAGAGATAGGCCAACTCGACACTAAGCGCCCACTCACTACCTATCTATATGATGCCCCCTAGTAGAGGGTATTTCCTGAAGGGCAGGCGTCTTTTCCGCATCAACCATTGCTTATAACATCCCCATAACCGCAGGTACAATTTTGGTGTACTGCTTTTCCGCACTAGGAGTTCGAGAAATTGCACTTAAGTTCTTAAGGAGTGCGTTATAGACACTTTATAATTTTTGTTTGCTACGCACTATTTTATCGTTCTACCTTTCTACCTTACGCACCCAAATATTAATATTTTTGTAAAAACTCTTCTTGAGTATCAATGTTTTATATACATAAAAATTCAGAGTATTAGAATGCAAATATATGTAAAAACCAAAAAAGTAAAAGAAGCGGAGAAATTTGTATCTCAGAAAATATTTGAATATAATAATTCTCAAATATCAGAATATGATGATGTAGATACAGAATGTGCCAAAATTTGCGTACAAACTACTTACTACCTTATCGAGGATGCTTAAATGTACCTACACGAAAAAAATATGGAAAAAATGTTTCCGACAAAAAAATCCATTATTTTTATTATTATTATTAACGGTAATACATACAATGTAAACAAAGATATATTCGTACATCATTACCTTGCAATGTTGCCGTAGTGAATTTAAAATATTTTTTTCGATTTCTAAAGCTTCTAAAGTTTCTATTATGCAGGATTAAATATTGGTAGTGACTGATCTTGTACTTTGTGATAATATGTACGATTAGAGGTAGCTGTCATGACAATTTCATACATATATTTCAAAATAATTGACGTGTTAAGTGCCACTTTCAAAGACCACCAAATCAGCAAATAAGACCAATAGAATTTTTTTAACATTTTTCTGATGTTTACGGTGATCTCTTCTACACCGTAGTGCACCGTTAGTACGCCAATTTTGGGACACTCTGTATAAGATTAATAATTAATTAGTAGTCTTGTAGTTAATATTTAATTGTAAATGTCCTATAAAAATAACATTATATTTGTATATTATAAAAAAATGTATTTCCTCATCTCATTTTATAATCCCTGATATATTCCCGCAAGAACTCTAGTCACTGGCTGCGATATTAAAGAGGGACCGTCCCAGGTAGACAGTGCCGAGTTGGCTTGACCGCGGTGCCGAGTTGGCCGGTTATCCATGGGCTACCGGTGCCGAGATGGCCTGTTGTACTTTATTGCAAATTTTACCTAGGTATAATAAAGTGCTGAGTTGGCGTCCGCCCGACGTTCTAAACTCAAAATTTAACGTATAATCGAAATGTGAAGTCAAAATGAGGCTTTTCCATTAAAAAAATAAAGATGGCATCGATTTCCGGTATTTCCGGAAGTGCCACCATTTTGAAAATATTTCATTTGAACTTGGAGTAGTCGATTATAGTCAACTACCAATTTTCATATTAATATGATTTGGGGAAATCAAAAAGTTTTTAATGAACGGGCTACGTGAATCAGCCTGTATACATTAATAGTAGTTTATTTGAGGAGTTTGTGTGTAAATTGCTCCTGTAAATTTGACAATTTTTAATTTCTTTCACTTATTAGGTACATTGATTAAAAGCATAACCTTTCGAAGCAATTGTCAACAAATTTGAAACATAATAGTTATTTATGATCAATTCAAATTTGTTTCTGGTTCTAGCTAAAACATACGTTAAGTTACTTGATAATGATATCATCGCAAAAGGGTAAAAATTGAACTTTACCTGTAACATTTTAAATTTATCAAATGTTTAAGAATACGTGGGAGGATTGGGGCAATTATTTTGCTTCCCAAGAAAAATTGAGGAATTCCCTATTCATTTTTGCCTAGTTTAATAGAAATTGTGCAAATAATGGAAAATTCTTTAAACTACATATTATCATTTAACTCATTAATTATTTGAATGACGTTTTTTGCGATTTGTGCCATGCGCAACCATCGTGTACATCTCAGTTTATATCTTAAAACCAATTTATCATCTGCATTATTCAGATAATCTGGGATGTTATGTAAATTTTATATGACGTTAGATTGACTTACAGTACTTTTATATAACGTATGTCCCCGGGTTGAGTTCACAAGAGGAAACATTTTTTTATTTTACACAAAAATTTCAGAGGAATAACATTGTTTTCTTCATTTGAAATCCCCATTTTTGTTATTAAAAAGTCTTCTTCAACACAGAGGAAGACTTAATATTAAAATAAAAGAAAATGCAGGAAAAATGTTTTACTTTTTTTTTATCAAACGATAATTGAATATAAAAGTACCTACCTATTATATTAACTCTCCGCCGCCCTCTGCGCATAATTCAACCCTACATCGAAGTTCTTATAACTATTTCGAATTTCTTCGATTGTTAATAATGCTACAGCGTTCCTTATGCGCTGTTTTACTTCTTCAGCACTATTAGGCAGGTCTTCCCTATAATTTTTTTGTAAATTAGTCAATGATCCAGTTTTTAGAAACTTTTTTATAAGCTGCTGCACACCCATACGTGATATACAGGTGTTTTCGAAGTTGAGGCGTTCCTTGTAACACGAGGTACTGTACATTATTCTTAATTTTAGCCTAAATTTTCTTAATAAAATGTTTGTATTAACGGAGATAATTGAGGTAATTGTTCAGGGCGTCCTCCTAGATCGTGTCCTACCATTCAAACCTTGTGCAAATGCCTTTTTTTCTCTCTCTTGTTGTGTTTCAAGGTCGCGTCGAGGTCGCGCCAAGTCTTAGTATAACTAAAGGGTAAAGAAAATTTTCATTTGCACAAGGTTTGACTGGTGGGAAACGATGTAGGACGACGTCCTGAGGTTGTCTAGCCAGAAAAAACGCGAAAATTCCAGAAGTAGTTAAAGTGAACAATTACCATAATTGGTTATATATTTTTATTGTTTTCTAAAATTTTCAGTCCGGTCCTGTCTTTTCTCCGCTGTACTAGATTAATAACTAGGATTAGGCGGAAAATAGTTGGCGCCCCCACCAGTCCGCTCCAGGGCCGCACCGCTATCTTTTTCGCTGCGAGCGTCAGTTCAAATACATTTATTCAATTTGTTTGGTACATTTAGTGGAGTGTGTAATAATTTTACAATTTAATGTTATTACTGCCGCTGAGGCTTATGGCCTTTTCAGCAGACTGCGAGCGTGAACCGTGGATCGTTTTATTGTAGGAACGCGCTGCACTGGATCGTGATGGTGGGAGGTATTCTTGTCGCTTTCACTATTTTCCGCCTAAGTCTATTAATAACTGACGTGGCCCAGGATGGTGTCTTTCCGGAAATCGCTCTCCATACTCTCTGGACGCCGTAGTCCCGCAGTTGCATTCTGATAACACTGCCCATACATTCTGTGAGCTCATTATTTTCGTAATGATAAGTCATTCCGACTAACTCTTTAAAACAACGCATACTATCACATGTTAAAAGGAACGCCTCAACTTCGAAAACACCCTGTATAAAAAAAATTCATTAAATTTTGTGTGACGAAAACCGGTCCAAAACTGGATTAAATAAATTCTATGTTCTAAAGACAACATTTTGGAATAATTTCTAACAGTAATAAGTTGTTTGCCAAAAACCGAGGCCAACTGTAATAAAATTTATAAAATGAAAATTAAGTCCAAATTTTAACAGAAAATGTTAATTTAAGAATGCAGTATATCAATATAATGTTTC
This sequence comes from Tenebrio molitor, assembly GCF_963966145.1. NCBI lineage: Eukaryota > Metazoa > Arthropoda > Insecta > Coleoptera > Tenebrionidae > Tenebrio > Tenebrio molitor. The sequence goes on along the minus strand of NC_091048.1, from coordinate 13,206,754 downwards.
TGCGTCGTCGTGAAGTGCGAATAAAAACTATATTGTGTTTCTCCTGTAACAAGAGTTTTTTATTGCTACCTAACAATTTTTCTTAATCTACCCATCACCAAATTTATTTACAATATAAAACAATCTTACCTGTAACAAGAGAAACGGCATTAAAGCTATTACTCGCTTTCTTTCGTTTCGAACGATCTCGAAGGTTGGTCCCCTCTCTTGTTACAGGCTAACAACGACACGCCGCCATCTTTGTCGTCACATGTCGCGCGCGCCAAATTCAAAGGTACCGAAGTACAAATTAAAAATAACTAAAAAGAAGTACAACGAACTTTTTACATCTCCCCCCCTGCATGGAAAAACATACATTATATACATTTATAAATTTAAGTTTGATTCACTTAATCCAGAACCGGAACAAGTTTTGTGACATGGAAAAGATTTGATTCCGACTTCCTGTGGCCCGTGTCTACCCTGTATATAGAGTTTGAAAACTTTTCTAGGATCTTATATGGCCCAATCTTCAATTCGTCTAATTTTTTTCTGTTTAATCGGTTTCCGTTTTCAACATACACCCAATCTCCTACTTTTAACTCGCACTTTCTTCTGTTTTTGTCAAATCGTTGTTTGTTATATGTATGTGATTTTTTTGTATTTTCCAATGCGAGTTTTCTATCTTGAAGGAAATCAATGTAAGTTTTTTCGCGTTTTAATTCATCTGGTAATATATCAATATTTTTTCCTTCCAATAAATATTTAGGGGAAAATCCTGTCACCGTGTGCTCCGTTTCGTTATATCTTCTCGTGCATTCCTGTGCTATGGTCGTCCAGGCCAATTTTACCTTTGTTTCATTTACCTTACATCTAATTTTATTAACTAGCGTTTGGTTAAGCCTTTCATTCAGACCATTTGAGAATGGTGCGTTTACTGCCGTGAAAACGATGGGTATATTCTCTTCGTTCAAAAATTTTTTAAAGTCTTTTGAGTTTATACCTGGATATTGATCCGATAGAATCATACCAATTTTGTTGCCTTCCGAAGCTCGTCGAACCAGTTTTATAAAATCACTCGAATTCTGAGTTTTCGAAGTCAAAATGAAAGCGTATCTCGTGAAGTGGTCTACAAGAAGGTGTAAATATGTTTTTGTGGAACGCGAGCCACCGAATCCCCCGATGGTGTCTATGGATACTATCTCAAAAGGGTGAGTAGCAGGACCTAAGTGAGACATTAGTCCAAATCTATATTTCCCTCTAGATTTGTTTTTTATGCAGGTTTCGCAGTTTTCACAGATTGCTTTGATATTGCGTGTTAGGTTCTGTGCTGTAAAGAATGGTTTAATTTTATTTTCCATTTGTTTTATGCCTATATGACAATAAATGTAGTGTATATTTTCTATTAATTTTTTACTAAATTCCTCCGACAGTATTATCTTTTCCTTTTTCCCCATCTGTTTATAATATATTGTATCTTTTACTCGTAAGTTTAGTTTGTGTTTATTATTTTTTATAGCACTGTTTTCTTTTTGATCATGCTGGATGTCCTTTAGCTTGACTAAGTTAACGATTGTTAAACATTCGTCTTGATTTTCAAGTGGTTCCAATACTGGATTTCTGCTCAAACAGTCTGCTTCCAAGTTGTATTTCCCTGGAGAGTATACTACCTCGAAATTAAACTGAGATAGATAATATGTTAAGTCTCCGAGTTCTTCATCCGTTCTAGCCTTGATGTTCATTTTTTCTAGGGGTTTGTGATCGGAGAAGACTGTAAACTTTTTCCCCATGAGCCAGTGCTGCCAATATTTCACTGCTTCTTTTATTGCCAGACACTCCAGATATACCGCTTTTTTCCTTTTCTGAGTGTCGCTCAGTTTTCTTGAAAAATAGGCGCATGGGTTCTCTTCTCCATTTCGTTGTGGTTGTTTCAAGACAGCTCCTATGCCCTGTATACTCGCGTCCGTGTAAATGTGTATCGGTAAATTTGGATCAAAGATCGCTAAAATAGGTGTCGAACAAAGCAATCCTTTTATTGCCTCAAATGATTTTTGACATTTTTCGGACCAGATGAATTTCTGTCCTTTTCTCAGTAAATTATGTAACGGATCTAATGTAATCGATATGTTGGGTACGTATTTTCCATAAAAGTTTATTTTTCCTAAAAACTGTCGGACATTTTTCTGTATTTTCGGAATAGGAAAATCTTTTATAGCAATTAAATTATCCTTCAGTGGACTAATTGTATCGTTTTTGATTATATGTCCTAAATACTTCACCGAGTCTTGTGCGAAGTTACATTTTGAAAATTTCAGTCTGAAGCCTTCCTTCAAAATTGCTTCCAACAGCAATGATAAGTGATCAATGTGTTCTGCAAATGTTCTAGAAAAGATCAAAATATCATCTATGTAATTAACAGTAAAATCCGATAGCTTATGTTTTCTTATAATTGTACTTAAAATTCTTTGGAAAATTGCTGGTGAGGTTTTTAAACCAAACGGTAAACATGTCCACTGAAAATGCCCTTCTTGAGTAACGAATGCTGTTTTTTGCTTATCTTCAATCTTCAAAGGAATTGACCAGAATGCGGAGTTTATGTCCAGCGTTGAAAAAAATTTACATCCTCTCGTTTTAACCATCAGATCCTCGATTAGTGGAAATGGTTGTGACTGAGGAACTACAATTTTATTTAAATCGCGAAAGTCTATACATAATCTTGATCTTTTTCCTTCTTCTTTTTTATAGGCCAGCGTTACTGGGGCAGCAAAAGGACTATATGACTCCTCGATTAGATTTTTTTGTAATAATTTCGACACCTGTTGTTCTATTTCTTTTTTATCCTCAATAGTGCACCTATATGGTCTTTTACTACAATATTTATCTATTAATAGATCAATACGTGCCTCATAACCTTTCACAATGCCTATATCATATTTATCTTTAGCAAAGAGTGATCTATATTTGTATATTAATTCTTCTATTTCCGACTGTTGCTGAAAGTTTAGATGATTTACTGAAATGTCAAAATTTACCGCTTCAATGTGTTCATTAAAATTTATTTCGTATTCACCATTTATTTCATCCCTAGTATTCCTTTGGATATCCACCTCTCTATTAGTATTTTGTAAATTTTGTTTTCCTTCAACGTTGTTACCTGACAAGACCGGAATTACTTCTTGATTTGTGGCATTCGTTTTCTCTGTCTGTTCTCCCTTTGTGGGGTTTTGGATTTTTTGGGAAATTTCTAATTTTTCATCCTGAACTAGACGGAACTGTTTTATGCAATCTAGTCCAATTAAAAAATCGTAATCGAAATCCTTTCCATCTATCACAAAAACATTAATGCTTTTTTCAATATCAAAAATCTTAATCTTTAAAGTTACCATTCCTATTGTTTTTTTCACACCATTAATCGTTTTTAAGTTTGCATTTTTTTTATTTTTATTAATCGGGTTTTTTTTTAAACATAATAATTTCGAATTTATCAAAGAAACGTTTGAACCTGAATCATAAATTCCCGAAATTTCTGAAGTATCATTCAGCAATACTTTAATTTTGATTAATGGTGGAATTACAAGTTTTTTGGATCCATTTCGTTTAATTCTGTTTCTAATTCAGAATTGTTAACATGTTTTATTTGATCTCTTTTTGGTCCATCGTTACTTTTGTTTTGGAACCAGCACGAGGACTCGGGATGATAACGGATCCCTTTGTTTCCTTTTTCACAAATTCTGCATGGTTTGTCTTTTCCGTTTTTTGCTTTGGTTTTATTTTCAGAACCCGTCATCTTCTTTTCCGAATTCTTCTTATTTACTAAATGTTCCAACCCTCTGATGCTATTAAATAAGTCGTTAGTTTCCTTCAGGCTCTTTCTATCGATTTTATCAGATATAAAATTTGGTAGCCCCGTAGCGATCAAATCTATTAGAGTGGGTGTATCTATTGACTTATTTACTTCCAATAAAAGTCTTTCTTTCTTCAACGCGTATTCCAACAATGAGCCTTGCATATATTTGAATAGTATCGCATATCTGACTGATGTCCATCCTTTGTCCGCATACGTTTCACAAAAACTATCTCTCCATGTCGACCATTTTGAGTTTATCGTATGTTTTATAAGCATGGAACTGTACCAGTCCAGGCACGACTCCTCCAGAAACAACCTTAGGACTTCAATTCGTTCAATATCTTCTTCAATTCCTAGACGAGTACATTCACTTTCAAAAATAAACATCCATTGAGATACGTTTGAGGTTCTTGTAGTGAATTTTTCTATCACAAACTTTTCTGACAATTTTTTTATATTATGGCGTTGAGGAATATCGTTTTTCTTTTCAGTGAAACTTTCTAGGATTCTTGTTAACGCCTCTTCTGAAATACCAGCACTAGGCGCCTCTTGCTGGGTTGTCGGTGTTACTTCTTCTAGCAAATAGTCCATACACTGCATGTTTCCATCTTCATCTATATATGCTCTACTTATCTCTTTTGTCAATGAGATCCACACCTGTCTTTTATCGTGTCTCTTTTGTAGTGTAGCTTTTACTTTTTGGTAAACCTGAGTTTTTATAATCGCCTCATGTAATTTTATTGGTTGGAGTTTTTCCGGAATGATGAAAATTCGTCCACTGCTTTCCGTGATCGACGTTATGCAAATTATATTTGTTTTTGCATCATCCCCAGATTTCACCACAAATTCAAATCTTAATTTATCCATCCTTCTCGCAAACTAGCTGTAGAAATGCCGTTTTATAATGTTTCTGCGTCGTCGTGAAGTGCGAATAAAAACTATATTGTGTTTCTCCTGTAACAAGAGTTTTTTATTGCTACCTAACAATTTTTCTTAATCTACCCATCACCAAATTTATTTACAATATAAAACAATCTTACCTGTAACAAGAGAAACGGCATTAAAGCTATTACTCGCTTTCTTTCGTTTCGAACGATCTCGAAGGTTGGTCCCCTCTCTTGTTACAGGCTAACAACGACACGCCGCCATCTTTGTCGTCACATGTCGCGCGCGCCAAATTCAAAGGTACCGAAGTACAAATTAAAAATAACTAAAAAGAAGTACAACGAACTTTTTACATCAATACTAAGATTTTATTGATTTTAATAACGGAAATGGGGGTTTCAAATGAAGCAAAAAAGGTTATTCCTCTGAAGTTTTTGCGTAAAATCAAAAATAATTTTGTTTTCCTCTTGCGAACTCAATCGGGGACATACGGTATTTTATTTCATACTGTCAGGTAGATGTTCGATCACATTCTCAATTTGAGTCCGGTAGGTGGGTTATAATAACAGTATCAGAGCCGGGAAGTGTCGCTAAACAACACCTACCGGACTGTTTTATTTTTATAAATTAAATCTGACATTGAAAAGTAAAAAAGTCAAAAAATATTGAGAGAAAAAAACAATAGCAACGGCCGTTGTCACAGGGAAAATTGTGTTGCGATGTTCACAATATGTGATTTTTTAATTTTTGAAATAAAATTATGATGCAGAACAGACTTCCAGTATGAAATATGTAATAGTAGATTACATACCGAGGTGGGAAGTGTTTCATTCCTGTCGAGAGCTAAGATAGTTTACCAAGGCGTAGCCGAGGTGAACTAATGCTCGAGACAGGAATGAAACACATTCCCACCGAGGTTTGTATACTACTTTATTCGGAATCATTACATTTTTAGCAAATAAACAATTAATTTGATGCAGTTTCATTTCTACTGTTTTTCGACTTTCAGTAAGTACGTCACTGGAAAAACCTTATAATAGGGCGGAAAGTGGCCTATTACTGACCAAGAAAGGGAAGTAAAGATAAAAAGGAATGGTTAACTTTCCGCCCTCGTATAAGAAAAAAACTACTGAAAAAAAATTGAATAACTTGAAAAACTTTTTATAGTTACCGGAAAAGTTGCCATAATGAATAAATAAATGGCACACACAAAAAAAGAAAAATCCTTCACAGTAAACTACTACCTACTTACGTAACGTTTCAAGTATTCAAGTGAATTCAACAAATATTGTAAGACTTGACACTACGATGAACTGCAATAAGTAGTCGTCCAAGGTCTTGTTTTATTCCGTACAGCGACTTATTCAGCTTACACACGAGCTTGTCACTTTTCATGTTTTCTGTTAGATGCATGTAGATTTATTCTTTTAATACTCGTGCTAGAAAGTTGTCTTTACATCTGTCTGGTCAATAAGTATTTTCTTTCTGTCTGCAATAACCAATAAACTTGTCAATGTTAACACTATCCTAACAGCCGAGTAGGTTTCGTCGTAGTCGGATGTTTCATAACTTTTAACCACTAGTCTTGCTTTGTAAACATTGTTTTGATATTCAACACCTAGCGTCTACCTATTAATCACCTTCACTTTCTCATTCTATGGTTTCCGTACTACTAAGGTCCATGTCGAATGTTTTTCATTCGATTTCAATCCCTCTTGCATTGCCTTGAATCCAAGTCTCGTGAATAAACAATGGTTTAAGTCACTTGATGTGTAAATATCTATTAATACAACTCCAGCAAGTTTCCCGCTCGCACAACGAGCTCCCACTCCACGAGACGTTATGAGCGTGGACAACTGGTTGCCTATACTATACCTACCACCATAGAATGGAATGAGCGTTGAGAACTGCGCCTGTTGGCATCGTAAGTTAGGCAACTTGTTTTACGCGTAAGGGCAAAAGCGCGCCAATGTGGATATGTTACGGTAAGAGTTCAAAAAGGGTCGATGCGCACATCCACCGGCTTATGTGTACATTGACCAGCAGAACCGGCAAATGTGCGTAAATGATCACTTAATGCACTTTGACCGATAAATTTGTACAGTGTCCTAGTGCTTCTGGGAAATGACAATTTAGTAAACTGGAGCAGGCTTCAGCAGGTTTATTAATTAAGTACTTAACTAAAAATTCATTTGTTACCAAGATGTTAATACAATCAATTTCATAGAAATGTGCATCTAAGCAATCCATGAAAATCTAATTTTCTGTTCGTATTAAAGGTAACTAAATAGCAACTTTGACTTTAAAAGTTGCTTGCCCTTGATTATAATTTTTTAGTTTTCTTACCCGCCACCGGCGGGAAACCACATTTACCGGTCACTCCATAGGCTATGGGTTATTCTGCGTTGGCTTCAGTCGTATACTCCGTAGGCTGATAGATTGCACGTTTTTTTGACAGAAGACAGACACAGAGACATGTGGGGCGGGAATTAATCTGGAAGGCTACAACGGTTTTCTAAATAACGTGAAACAATTGAGATGGGGAGTTTAGTTTTTTTTACTGCGTTATGTTTTGGAACTAGAATTTAAAAACGTGCAATCTATCAGCGTACGAACTAGAGTAAATTTATATCCTCATTTACCATCCGCCTCTGGTATTTACACAATCCATGTTTGAAAGGTGAATGTACGAAAACGACGACTGAAAAAGATTGCTACGCACATTTACCATGGAAACCAGTCATTTTGAACGTTTGCCGGTAAATGTGCACATTCGCCCCCTTACGCACTATTCCCGTAACAGATATACTTTACACGGAATGTTATGGTTTTACTCGACGTTGTTGTGATTCTTTATTAGTAGTTTATTTGACCAGTTCTTCTGTAAATTGGGGTTTTTTGGCAGGAGTGGGCCAGTTTGCAACGCGAGTGAAACGAGCGTTTTAAAGGCCCACGAGTGCCAAAAAAGCCCAATTAACACACGAACGAGTTTTTTTGTTCGACGAGCCCCTTAAAGGCTCCAAATCGCTTAAAATATTTAAAATCAGCCTGACATTTCGTTTTGACAAGTGGTGACATGTATCAAAATCCGTTCACATAGGAGAAAATTCTCAAATTCTGACAGTGTCGAACAAAAAAAATAAATTTTTAAACTGTCAGCTGAAATAAAACTTGAACTACATCGAATTTTTCAAAACCGACAGAAATTTGATGTCCCACTTTTTTGCCGCAATAGTACACGATTAATAATGGTTAATATGCACAAAAATTTAAAAAAATAGTTATTTATTGTATAAGTATAAGCATATAAAACACGAAAGAAAAAGATAAACACGAGAGCGTTAGCTCGAGCTGTTTACGCTTTTCTTGAGTGTTTTAATAGACAACGAATGCAATACAAAATTTTATCCACAACCAGGTACTATTCCGGACACGGAATCTTGGCCACAACTGACATTTAACTGACAAATATGTGTGAACTGGCCTTTATTGAACCCAACTTTTGACTCGATAATGCTATTTCCCTGCTTTTTTGATGTCACAATAAAAACTTCAAAGTGATTTTTAATAATTGTCATTTATTAATGACACTAATGATTGGTTTACATCATTTTTTTTAGAAATGTCAAAAAAATGTAGGCCAAGATTCCGTGTCCGGAATAGTACATACAAAGAACCACGTTTTTCCTTTATTTTTTTGGAAAATTTTTATTGGATATTTTAATATGACGTTTGTCATGTTACGATGAATTAATTATACCAGGAAGTCATGGAACGGTTGCTATTTATTTCTGATTGTTTTGTCGACCCCATTTGCAATTTGCAATCATTCATTTTTGAAAAATAGAAAATATTAGCAAGAATCAGAATATTTCAGCGGAAATACTTGCAGAAACTGAAAAGGCGACTTCAGAGTCATTACCGAGAAAATCGAAGGAAGCCTACGAAAATTTGCAAACTTTATTAATTGAAAAAAAAAAGAGTGTAGACAAATGTCTCTATGTTACAGGCAACTTTGAAAGTGCACCGAAACTTCTGGTGGGACTACAGTTCCATCTACTGTTGCAGTTAATCTGTCTTCGCCAATGAAACAAAAAAAAAGACCGATAATATTTTCTTTTTTAAAAGGAAACAACACCAATGTTTTGTCTGTTAATGTGAATATTAATGTAAATCTTAAGTTGATCTAAATAACGTTATTCTGACTTTAACGCTATAGTGTCTTATTACCTATAATAAGACACTAGTGTCTTATAATACAACGTGATCAAGAATGACTAAATCTGTTGGTAACAATGAAAATTTGAATGATTTGGGTACCACTGTAATCTAAACGCATTTCCTGTTGTCAGCTTTGACAGAGTTGACAGGCGAATTTGACGGTAACCATCAAAGGGAGGGTCATTTTTGTAGAGTACGTCCACTGATAGAATGCACTTTTTTAAATATCCTTAGATAACAAAATCCCCCAACCATAACATTAAAATATTAACAAAGTATCATAGATTGTGTTGGTAGTATCTTGAAACAAACATTCGCGCCACTGATTTTCATTGGTTGTTATGAAACCCACGCAAAAAATAAATTATTTGACATTTCAAATTTGAAATTGTCAGCGCTGTCAAGTGATTTAAGC